>NC_043003.1:83062392-83157392 GCF_006345805.1 Octopus sinensis
ATCTATTATTTTGTGCCGTTTCATTATCTATGTTCAACCTCGTGGCATCCTTGTCCGAATAAGTCTCCCATATCACTTACTATTTTGTATCCCTCGAGAGCCATAAAATACAGAAGAAAACATATCTATGTGGTCTATATTTTCAAAAAGACGTCTTTGAAGCAAGTTTTTCAGGATGATCTAGTTGTTGAAACCAGGGAAAATAGAAAGATATATTATCAATTCTTTAATATAAGTTACGCGCATTTCCTTATATCGACAGCGGCTAATGGAAGTACTTTTGCTTTTATATCACCTGATCAGAGCTGAAGTTGGAATTTTTTCATAGTGAACTGAACAGTTTGTTAAGATTCGAGATTAAACCAGCAGATCTAACGCACAATACACTAAATGCATATTTTCTTTCGTAAAGGTAAACATAGAAGCTCCACAGGACAGAATTTTAAGATCGCAACTGTATTGCATTAACAATTGCGCAAGCTTAGACGTTACTCACGAGCAAGTATGACCTAGTAAATCTTACTGTGCTTTTGTTAAGTTCCTATATATTCGGGAATAGACATAGATACCATCTCGATTCTCTCACAAGTGACTGAAGCTGAGGGGTGAAGCAACTGCACCAGCGATCATCTGGTCTCGGCTAGTGGTGGTCTGTCCTCGGGCAGGTCTTCTACGTGTAAGCCTTTTTCAGTAATCTCTATACCACCCGAGAGCGCCCTTCCCTGCCACAAGGAAATAGATTACTGGAACTTCGGCTTCTATAACTAGACTTGATATGAATACCGGACAGTTTTCTTACTGACTTCCCCAGTCTGGGGAAGTCAAATAAAGTGCCATGTTCAAGAATATAACACAGTGCTCTATCCAGTAATCGAAATCTGGACCTTATGATCATGAACCCATTGCTGTATCCACAGAGGCAGACGAGTTTAAAATTTCTTTGTTACAATCATTGGCATCATATTGTCGGAATCTCTCTGTTGCACTGGTGCTAGAAAGTTATACAATTTGCTACAAGTAACCGATATAGTGATTGTTTACTTGGTGTGATATCACATGAAACCAATATGTTGAGAAAACTTTTTAGGATATCGTTATATTGATAAAAAGAAAGTCGTGTGTCGAGCAATCTAACTGATATCAGTGTTTGTGTAAGTATATATTATATAAAATTTCCTGGCCAGTTTATCCTCCAGTCCTCGTATTTGAAGATTAAAGAAATGGATATTATGTATTGATGTGTTAAAGCTATAGTATTACAGCATTTTGGAGTTAGTTCTTACGAACTGAATAACTACTTCTCTCCACACTATTAGTATCCAATACCCGGATAAGTTTGTATTCACTGCATCGAAATTCAGTGTGGAAGACATGTTCCATGTATAAGTTCTTTCTTATGTGTTACGCATATCCCTAGAAACAAGGCAACTTGTTGAGAAGTGGTTTATTTTTAAAGCATTGAATAGGGCTGAACTCTTCTAGAATGAACGATCATCTAAAATATTGCTTCTATAAAATGAATATAGTATATATTTGACATTCGTTCCTTCTGAGTTTTCACCCTTGGAGTCAATAAAATAAGTACCAGTTGAACACTGGGATCGATATAATCGACTATTTGCCTTCCCGCAATTACTGTCCTTCTACCAAAGATTGAAATCAATATTCATTAAGTATTTTGTTTTTTGAAACCATGTTTAACTTTTAATTATAATAAAAGAGAGAACACAGTTTATTTGGTGCGGACGATAGCCATTGATTTAACATAACGACCAGAAATGTTAACATTAATATAATGGCACTTGCATTTCTGTGAAGAAGGAATTTTGGTTCAGTTACTTACCACTCTTAAAGTGTTATTATCGACAGGGAATTATTTAGCGCCAGCTATACTAATGCTATTCTACGTAAAGGTGTCATTTGACCCATAATCTATCAAATTTCTACATTTATATATGTTACAATCGATCAATTATTTATAAACTGAGGAGTTTATACGACCATAATCGTAGTCATTGCTCCACTTTTCTGGCAACTAACGACTACTCGTTCAAAGTTCACTAGATTTGAGAAGCTATAAACTAGACTCATTAGTATTGAATGCCATTTTGTCAGGTTCTCAGTTGCAAATAGCTTCAGGTTCGCTCCGAGTTCACTTGTGATACTATACTGTTCTAATTTGATTATTTGCCTACACATTTCCAAAATTTCGTCAATACAGATCTCAAGAATGTGACAATTTGCCGAATAGTATAAATGAAGTTAACTACGAATTAAGATTCTTAATTATTTGCTGTATCGTACTGCATTACTGAAATATCGCTTGATAACATAGACGATCAATAAATAGAATGCAGCATTGTGTAATGCATTACGTGTATACAATAAGTTTCGGCTGCTTTGTAATTACTCGTCGAAGCAGTAAACATATAACATTGGGATAAACGGTGTTTAAAGTGTCAATGCCGTATTTTTAAAGACTTCAACTTTCATCCCGATCTCAAATAAATCTAATAGTAGAGCATGCTGTAAGGGATATAAAAATTGCGAGCGTATAATATCTTCTAGTTGAGAGCATCTAATAATACCGAAACATATAAAGAGTTGTCACCATATTAAAATAGATCACAATTTCTTCCCCACTATTCCATTACTTCCTCCTGTTTAGAACCATACTGGTTCAATGATATCTACAAATAATTGTTAACTTATTAAAAGCACAAATCTGAACTATGATCGTATATAAACATTATATATATATATATATATATATAATGTTTATATACGATCATAGTTCAGATTTGTGCTTTCATTAAGTTAACAATTATTTGTAGATATCATTGAACCAGTATATATATATATATATATATATAAATAAAACTTGGTGTTGAATAGATATACTATTAAATTAGTATCTAATTCTCTCACCCTTATTAATTAATTATAATTATGCTACATTTATTTCTAAATGTAGTATTTGTTTCCCTGAAAGTTTGTCGCCCTGTTGGTAGGGGCATTTGAATTATAACGTCGGATGTAATCAATTGAACCACACGTGTATTTATCGTTATGGTAAAATCTGGCGTGTGATTGAGTGGATTTCATCCAGATAGTTTTGGCTGAGGAGCTACAAGTGAGTTTTTTGTGAGTAAAATTACATTTAATTCATTAATAGCGAAACAATTGTCCCAAAATAATCTGTATTTTTGTTGTTTTTTATTTGCCCTGTTCGTGTGAGCTAACAATCGTACTGACTTTCATGGGAAACATGTATTTTTGTGGTTGAAACCTTTTGGATTTACTAGTGCTAGAGTGAGCCACATAGTGACCACTCTCTTATATTTATTTTTGTATAAAATATTATAATATGTCATAAAATATTATAATATGTCATAAAATATTATAATAATCCAGGTTTCTCGGGGCACTGGGCCACTTGGTGTTGAATAGATATACTATTAAATTAGTATCTAATTCTCTCACCCTTATTAATTAATTATATATATATATATATATATATATTTGTATTATACAGATTGTAGCCTGACGATAATGTGTATTAGTGAAATGTAGTGGAAAGCGTTTAAATAGTGGAAAAAGTTTTCACAACACGAAAAAAGAGTAAGCTGTAGTTTCGTCTAAGTGAGATAAAATGTTTGCCAATATTGCAGGATAAACTAACTGCAATTTATGCAAAAGTTTATCCAACACCAGCAGTAAATATTTCACCTCTTTTCGAGGAATGTTTCAGCTAGAAATGTGAGACATATCTTCCTGAAGATATAAAATTTATTCCGCTATCTAATCTCTTTATAGAAAATACTGTTGCCAGCATCAATTGATTGATGCCAGTATGTCATTCATTAATATATATGTATCTTTGCTTAATTTTCAAATGATAATTATTAGAAAACTAACCGAATAAGGAAAACACGATATATCATTATCTACTCCAAATACTGTAAATAAAAAAAATCTAGTCAACCGTAAAGCATGGCTAAAGTGATTGATACCACGTATCCTGTAAACAGCATTTAATTCTCAGCTAGTCGTTGTTTATATGGTTGTAAATAGGCTCTTGGAAGGCAGGGAGAAACTAAATTGTGTAAACTATTAATAGAAAATAAATAATTAGGAATGGTCCCTTTGCTGTTGGTACTGAGCTGTTTGTTGTTCTGTTGATGTTGCTTTTAGTTTCCTATCAGCCATAAACCAATATAACTTCACATATATTTTGTTTTAAACAAGTGAGCTAGGTCGGTCAAGTCGTTAGAGTGTCGGCCAAAATACCTTGCGGTACTTATTTACGGTTCGTTGTTTTGAGTAGAAATTCTTTAGATTCTACCGAGAACGGTTTTGCTATTCACTTTTCCAGGACTAATGAAATGGCGTACCCGATATGTGCTGGAGTCAATTCATGTTCTGATAATGCATTTTTAATGTGAATAGAATTATACGACCGATATTTGATTACTCCTCATTTACTGTATTTAGGACTACATTAACGAACATGTTTTTATTTTCTCGGAATGATGTAATTTGGGGAAAATCTGACTGCTATTTTTCGAAGGTCGAACGAATACGTAAATATTTCCTCGTTACCTCGACCAGCCGTACTGAGGAGTGTTACGTTTAGGTCAAACAGACACTATCCTAAACGTAGTATTGGAAGACGAAGCATTCAGTTATGCTAATCTGACAAAAACTATTAGGAAATTGTTGTGTCTGGCGAGAGTCATTCTCTTTTAGCGTCCTTATAATTTAATACACTCACCATTAGCCATTGCTGTGATAACTTTTACTTTTCTTTCTCCAAAATAAGAAGGAAATTTTAATTAATTAAGAATTTTGTGTATGGCATCATTACATTGGTCCATTTATTTCTTTCATCATAATTAAGTTTTAATTTGTTGGCAATTTATCATCGCAGAGAAACATGGGTTTGAGAAATTGAAAGCAGATTCCGAAATCAACTCCCCAGGAGAACAACAGTTTTTAGCTCATCAAGAACCTGCAGGAAGATTCTTCCCCTAAAAGCAAGTATCCATTTTCATGGAAGTCTCAAACAATTACTAAGCAGAGCAGTCAACTGAAGAGTGTGCTCATTTACAGTGAACAAACTTTCCAAAACTATTGTCATTAAATCTTTAAAAAACGCTTTACAATATATTATTCTTGTGAAAACGAACGACAGAAATATACTGAAATCAAAACAGATTTGTTTGCTGCGACCAAACTATCTCTCTGCTTCTGTAAACTGCGAATAATATCAGTCACAGGGGAACATATATACAAATGGAAGCTAAAAACCTGCAGGAACGACTAAATAACTAGTTGGATCATTTCCAGGAGCTTTTCGATAATAACACTACGAGTTTCAGGTTTACCCTCTGAAATTGATATTAAATATGATCTTAACGTCCAACTTTGACAATTGATGAAATAAAAACCCAGTTCAGATGTCGGCTGAAGGTTGTATCTTTTCAAACTCTAAATATGGTAAATTTACTGTGGTTAAAACTTGCCAAATATATATACAGTTATATCAACATGTTTCTACCACAAAATGTTATTGAACAACCAACAACACGGAGTCAGTGGGATCTAACGAAAACGACTTAGTATGCTCATGAAAAAAAACAGTCAACTTTTGCAAAATTATTAAGAGTTACAAATATACCGGGACTTTCAAATGGTAGAAAGGATTATCATCAATATTATTATTATTATAGTCATCGATGTCGATGTCGTTGTTATTGTTGTTGTATTCCATCCGCATTTACATTCTCGGTTCAAATTCCATCAAGGACGGCTTTGCTTTTCATCTTTGCGATGTCGATGAAATAAGCAGAGAGGGAGCACTGAAGTCGATGTAATCAACTAGCTTCACTACCCAAAATTTCATGCCTTGTTTCTAATGTAGAAAGATTTATTATTATTATTATCCTCACCATCATCCTCAACTACAACAATGTTTTTAATTACTATTGATATTGCCAACATATGATAGAATGCGTCTGTTGTGTTTTAATATTCTGTTTATACTACGTATGATGGTTGCTCCCTAAAACATGTTTCTGCAGTTCTACAGCTTGCTAGATGTTTGAATCGAATGTTTGATCTGACTCAATTATTTCTATGGCAGGAAATAATGTAAATATTTTTCAATGGAATTTTGCATTCGTAGAAATTGATCTCGATCGTTATATTTTCTGCTTCAACTTACAACAACATGTTATTTGCCAAATTTCTAGCTACATTATATGAAAGAGTGTATTTGTTTTTATGTCAGGAGGATATATATATGAAGAGTAGATGTTTTCATAATCATTAATGTTCAAAAGATTTGCTCAAAATAAAAATCGAAATGGATTAAAACAAGAACAAAAATAAAGTTGAATATGCCAGAGAATCCCTATAATTTTCCTGAACTGGATTGTATTTACCTTGAAGTGATGTGGAGAATTAAGTGAATTAAACTACTGTATATTCTACTTGGTAGGGAAGAATAAAATAGAGAAAAAGAAAGGAAGCAGAAACTATCTATAGTAATCAGGGATAAAATCTTGCTTCTATACACGAGACCGAACACACACACACTCTCACAAACACATACAAAGACACAAACGAGGACACACGCCTACGCACACATAAACACACACAAATACATATACATGCACATACACTCAATTATACATATATAGACAAAGACATGGATAGATAGATATATATAGATAGAGAGAGGAGCTGACTGATGGTGCTCAATGTTTATATATACATACATACATATATATATATATATATATGTATGTATGTATATATGTGTATGTATGTATGATCTTAACATATATATACATACATACATAAATACATACATACATATATATATATATATAATATATATATATATATATATATATATATATGTATATATATATATATATGTATGTTTGTATGTGTGTATATATATATTTAGATATATGTAATACATTGTATGAACATGTATATCGTCATACCAAGTGCGCATGCCTTTATGTGTGTGTGCGTGTATGTGTGTGTGAGTGAGAAAGAGAGAAAGAGAAAGAAAGAGAGCGTGTCTATAATTGTGTGCGTTTATTTAAATTGGGAGCAGTTATCTTCGAGACAATCTTTTTATTAAAATTATGATTTCATTCCGATATATATATATATATATATATATATATATACATATATATATACGTACATATATGTTTGTGTGTGCCTTTATGCTTCTCTCTCTCTCTCTCTCTCTCTCTATGTATATATACATACATACATATATATATATATATCTGTATTATCCACACACGCAGACACAGATAGACAGACAGACAGTCAAACGGACAGACAGACACATAGACAGATAGATAGATATTATATATATATATATATATATATATATATATAGAGAGAGAGAGAGAGAGAGAGAGAGAGAGATTTATACATATATAATTTATATATTTCCTTTCGAGTTGTTTACTTACTAGGAAAATATAATTGTTTACAATTCTCCGTATGTAATGTTCAAAATTAATAAACATATCACACAGCTTTTAATAATAATCGTTAAGAGTACTTTTATATGTCTGCGTGTCCACGTTTTCAAGAAGCAGAGTATCAGTCAAGAATGCGACTGCTTGCGAATCTCGAATGGTAATTGTGTTAATTTCATATTTACCTAGGACATACGGAAACCAACACACGTCAAATAAACAAATACTGCTACTACATAAATAAATTATTCCTATATAAATAAATAAATTATTCCCAACCAATAGTATTTACAGCGATGTGGACCCACTTTGTTATAGTTTAACACTTTAACTTCAGACAACACATGACAGTAACAGGATAAGAAAATGTTGAAATCCAACCCGAATACTTAGGCTGTATGTCTGCATAAACTGCACTTAACTGGCCAAAGGTAAATGTACTAGTTTGTTTTTTTCTTTTTCTTTTTAAAGATCCACCTATGAGTTGTGCGTATCTCATGAACTCTCTGATATACGGAAAGTAGTGTTTGATTTCTAAATTTCCATAATATTTAAGCGATCCGCATTGAGTTATGAGCAATGATTCTAATAACTCATTGGTCCATTTGAGTGCAGCTGCTCAAAAATACAGTCTAATGTAATAATTGTGGAGTTCATTTAAGTCGGAGAGGAAACCATCCCTGTGGAGCTATATTCATGAAAGGAGTTAACCCAGCACACAGTTTATGAGACGCCGTTGAGTTTGACGATTTTGTAATGGCCTGTAGATGTGAGTTTTACGTTTTCGAAAGTACATGATTTATTAAGTAAAGTAAACCGACGTATGAACCATCTGAACCATCTCATATTCTTGTATGAACTGAAGTGTCTATGAACCAGCTCATAAGCTTGTCTGAATAATAGATATTTTAGGTTTAGCATATCATTTTTTGAATAAAATATTTTGTTCTAAGTATTTATTTAAGTACGGAGTATAATCACCGCTATGAAGTTACATTGGTTTAAGTATCATATAAAAATATTAAGAATATGAAATATATTTGTCATATACTAAATCAAACACTATCTACCTAAAATGTATATCATACTGTCTATGCCCTGAGTAATCTCTCGTACACGTGGGAAAAATGGTAAAACTGGTGTTTGTATATGCTTAAAAGAAATACGGAGATTGTTGTCATCTCAAATTTGATAGTTCTGTAGCATCTTTTTATTGAACACTTATGCGTAATACGCCCCTTTATTTTTTCATCCACTTGTACTGCTTCTCGACATCATTTAATTATCGAGTATATTAAGAACATCATATCCGTTATTTGCCTCAAGGAAAATGTTTCATAGTAACAGTAAATTGTCTTTCATCTTTCCAGGATGGATAAAATGAGCACCAATTGTGTGGTGTCGATAGTGATGGCAATATAACTGGCTTCAATTTGAACAATAATAAGAATTCCGATATTAACAATATAAAGGCGTAGCATAGAAATAAAACATGTAGTTTCAGTAACTGGGATTTATGGATGGATGGATGGATGGATGGATTTATGGATGGATATTTGTATGTATGTGTATAAATATGTAAGCGTATATTCATGTGTTTATGTGTGTGTATCTATCTATCTGTATGTACGTACGTATGTATGCCTGTGTGTGTATATTATTGTATATATTTTGTAAGTGATGAGTTGGTAGTAATTATTAAAATTTTCTTATAAAGCGACACGTTCCGGGTTCAAATTCCGCCACAGTCGTCTTTGCTTTCCATCTCTTTCGGAGTCGTTAAATTAAGTGCTATATGAACACTGGTGTCAATGTAATCGACTAAATCCCTCCCCGAAAATGCTGGCTTTGTGCCAAAAATTTGAAACTGGTATTAACGGTGCTTCTGCCGTCGGTGCAGGCTTTGTTTCTTTTCCCTCCAAGGTCGATACATTGTCTATCAGTTGAACACTGGGATCGACGTAATCGATGTACTTCTTCCCTCTAAATCACTAGTCTTGTGCAAAGTTTCGAACGAATATTAAAGGTAGTTGAAGAATCTTTCGCATCGAACTCTAGTTCTTTACATCTGCTGTATTCTTAAAGATTCTGCTTTCTGCAGTTCCACGTCACGTTTCCTTAGAATCTAATTTACATTTAATAAATATCTCTATTTTGACGTTAGAAGTGACAGAACAATTCCTGTTCTGCTGCGTAGATAACATATACACGATTATAAAGTAGACGGAAGCTTTTTAGAGTAACTCTTCGCAAGACGATGTATTGCTTAGCAAACTCCGTTGACGATAATTTCCGTTCTTCTGGTCACATAACTCACAAAACGAACAGCAATCGAGTTTAGCTTTCCACATTTGATGACTATGTAAAGCTAAAGACTATTATTCACTTAGCTCTAAATCGGAAGAGAGTAATAATCTTAAGTTTAATTATATGAGCTGATGGATATATTGTAGATAAATTTATGATCATAACTGCCGAAATTGTGAATATCCGTGTTATATATTGTACTTTTGTGTAGTACAAATTTTCAGGCATGAGGTTTTTCTCTCCAAAAGATCCTACTCATTCTTCATTTTTCTCAATATAACTGAATACTATGAGCTCCAATATTTTTTCCATGCATGGTTAAGCAAGGGAAGAAATTATTAGAGACATTCAACCTTTTTTACGCAAGAAAAGATTTGACAATTCCTTCATTCAATAATATCTATAACCTTTCTTTCCTGTGCAAAGTGGGGCTGCGGCCAATTTTTAGAATTGATTTCTTCAAGAAAATCAATGTTAAAAAATTGATGAAACTATCACCATGAAAATGGTAATATATCGCTGGCCTGAACAGCCTGATCTCATGTAACATTACAATGATTCTTGTGTACGTATGTGTTTATCTCTGTATTTGCGTGTGAGTGTCTATGTATATGTGGTTGAGTGTCTCTGTATGTATATGTACCAAAAGGTTAATCAATATGTGTGAGTGTGCATGTACAAAAGGTTAATCAATATGTTTCATGTTCATATAACAACACAATTTCTGACATGTATTCAAGTGGTGCGAAACGTCATGTCAGAGGTAGTTTGCTACCAACTGGCTATACATACTTATCTATTTCATATCACAACTGGTGAATAATAGCATTGTTGGATACCGGTTTGTAAATGCTTAATTATTTATACGGAAGAGTAATTGATTGTCTAACAAAGAGGAAGAAATATCATAGATTGTCTTTTTATTCGACAGTACCTATGTTGCAGTTCTTTCGTATATCTCTATTAGCGAAAGACACAAATAAACACACACACACACATCTACATAACAGAAATACATACATGCATTAATATTGTGGTGTTTTTCTGCACAGTTTTGGCCACTACTTAATTTTACACATAAGGCTTTTGTACTAAATATTTGCCCATAGCACTTCGTGGTGAGTTCGAAACTGCAGTCACATTATTAAGAAATGAACCTCTTAACTAAACAACTATACAAGTCAGCATCTTTAGTACATATAGTACATATTGTCTTTATCACATAGCTTTCGCATTCTCTAACATTTAAAATTGGATAAAATTAAACGGTATTTTTATATGTAATATATATTTGTTTGTTTATTTCCAAAATATAATTTCTTGTACATAGTTGTATAGCTTTATGGCAGATTTTAAATATATACTTACAATCAATGAATAATATTTTATCGATGAATAATTCATTATTAATAAATAATAATTTTGTTATTACCAATAAATAACAGCGTTGTAAATTAATAATCTTTGTACCATATGATTTCACAAACATGTACCATTTGATAATTTTGTCATATTAAATTTATCATGTATGTATTTATAAGCACATATACGTATGTATTCGTGTATTTATTAATATCGATATATTAATTCATTATTACATCTATATTTCATAAAATAAGTGTATGTGTGAATCTGTGTTTACAGTTTATATACTGACATCAATATGTTATATACATATGTATTTATATTTCAAATTAAAATACTATGCTTCGGACGTTATTAGTCATCGGAAGAAATGCAAATATTAACAAATGTTTTATCTTCAAGGATTTAATATCAATTTGTTAATGAAAAGCTGAAGATTGATGAAACTTAGAAGAAATTCGAATATAACGTTAGATAATAATCATATATTTTGAACGAGAGTAGATTTGTAATGTGTATTGTTATAAATTAAGTTACATGTAACGTTTTGTCTTTATTTTCTATGAAGATATCTAGTGCCTTCCTTCTACTTCGGGTTTATATGTTGACTCAGAGGACAGAAAGCGCTATCAACAATCCTGAGACCTAGTCTGTATAATTGCTACATAGCTTGAAATCTATTGGCAATATATTAATCATTAAATTAATGATGTAGGCGTAGGAGTGGCTGTGTGGTAAGAAGCTTGCTTACCAACCATATGGTTCTGGGTTCAGTCCCACTGCGTGGCACCTTGAGCTAGTGTCTTCTACTATAGTCACCAAAGCCTTGTGAGTGGATTTGGTAGGCGGAAACTGAAAGAATCCCGTCGTATATATATATATATATATATATATATATATGTGTGTGTGTGTATACGTTGTGTGTCTGTGTTTGTCCCCCAAGCATCGCTTGACAACCGATGCTGGTGTGTTTACGTCCCCGTAACTTAGCGGTTCGGCAAAAGAGACCGATATAATATGTACTAGGCTTACAACGAATAAGTCCTGGGGTCGATTTGCTCGACTAAAGGCGGTGCTCCAGCATGGCCACAGTCAAGTAGCTGAAACAAGTAAAGGCGTAAGGGATTAAAAGATTGAAATAAAAACTTTGACATTGGCTTACTTCTACCGGTTGAAAACAGCGCTTGTTGTCAAATATCAACTGTTCAATGGTAGAAATGTTAGCACGCCAAACAATATGATTGACGGTATTTCTTCTGTCTTTACGCTGAGCTGAGGTCGACTTTGCTTTAATCCTTCGGGGTCGATCAAATTAGTACCAATCAAGTACTGAGGGTCAATGTAATTGCTTCCCCTCCCCACCAAAATCTGCTAGCTGGGTGCCAAAATTAGAAATCATGGGGTACTATTATTGGGAATAATTCGTAATTTGCTTTGAAACTTTCACAACGTAAGATAGATTAAGAATATATGTTGCTGCTATTTGTCAGACCCAAGACAGCTCCGATCATGGGCATTTTAGCCGTAATCGTCTTTTTTTAATATGTGTAATAATAATTGCAGTACATAGAACCACTTAGAAAATCCACATTAGTTGTTAACTGCGACTTGCATTTGTTCAGCTGACGATCAGGCATTATGGAACACAGCTATGATAAAAGGCGTTCCTCGTAGTCCTGGCTGACTTATCTCTTTTACGAGGCATGTATATCGAGCAATTCAACATTATATAATATGCCTTTCTTTCTTTAAGGAATGTGATTTGAGGGAAATTTAGTTCTTCTTTTAGCAGATGAAGCTACCACTTAAAGACGTTCTCATTGTCTACTAACAAAATATATATATACATATTTGTCCGTAGTAGCATATTCTTCAACGTTAAACATGGTGATTGATGCAGCAAGTCAAGCTGTGAATAATGTAAAGTTAAATATATTACATTGATATTAACATGACAGTCGGATAGGGGCAATAATGCAGAATAAAATTCCTGCAAATCAAAAGATTTCAACCGGTAGAAGTAAACCAATGTCAAAGTAACTCTATTCAAACAGAAAATCTGATGTATTAATTAGAAGAGATACGTATCATCTGAGAGTACAGAAATTGCTATATGTACATATACATTTACATTTGAATGGACCACGTTCTATGACCTCTAACACTTCAAAAATAAAACAACTCGATACCGATATTGTCTACTCATCCCAATTCAGTCTGGACATAGAAGTCTGGTTCAAAATGGAGACAATGTGTCGATATTGTTACTATGATTAAAATTTGTTTTAAGATAATTAACAAACTTATTTCTTGCCAGATTAGTGCCGCTTTTTTTTTTAGGCATTGTCGTGTATAAATTTCAATTCCCAAAATAACGAATCATTAAAATATCGTTTCTTTTGTCTGCTTGTCAGCTATAGTACGCTATAATTACATAAATAATTAACTTGCTACTTTGTAGCTACAGTTACATTAATTGTTAACTTGCTACGCTGCTTTCAAATGAGTTTTTGTGTGTGAGGAAAGGTTAAACATTTCCGGGTGCATTAATTTCTACATATATTTTACATCATATTTAGCACTTATCCTGACCGATATATTTCTTTTAAAGGAAAATGCTTTGAAACAGGCACTTGGCAGAAGGTTATTTCGTCGATACCGCTCCACTTAAAACTAAAATTAAAACCACTGGACAATTCCCCCATCACTTCTCTAACATTTGTTGTTGACAATTAACAAACCTTTATCTACATATTATCTCTTTTTAAAACACAATCTCTGCATACTCTCCCTCGCCGACATACAATGCATATCTATTCCCGGGTCACTATCGTATAGAAAATACTGTTCAAATCTGGTGAATATGTTGATATAAACTTCACTCTTATCTCTCGACAACAAAAACTTGCAGTTATTCTGACTAGTAATCTCCTTCCTCTCTCTCATTACTGCTAAGATATCTGCTTTATCTACCCTCTTCGTATTCGTCCAACCCACAACTCTTCGACTATATTTCTTTTAGCATCGAGTATATGTGTTTCACTTCCCCATACGATTAACTCATCATTGGGGGAGACTTCTGGGACAACAAAACGTTTTAGTTGTTACCTTACACACATCCCATACTTTGCTAACAGTGCAAAACCTGAATCATTCACGATCTTCTACATTCTACAGCAACTATTTGCCTCTCAAACCCATATAGAAAGACTCAAAATAATCGTGATATCTTAATCTTCTCTAACCCAATACAACCTTGCCAATTCCATACCGTCTTTTGATTTCTCGGTTCATTTGATAACAATCCTAACCAGACGACCTGGCATACGTCCACATGATGAACAAAACTGATTCTCTAGTTCAGTGTTAAACTATGCCCGGTTAAACTCGCGCTCATCCTTCACCTACCAAAACCAGTAAGGTAGATAGTTGTAAATCTACCTCTTAGCAATGTCCATTAGAGGAATCTGCACATTTCTTATGCTAAACTTTTGGTCTACGTTGACGTTTTTTCATCAGAGAACTATAGAATGCCCAGTTCGTGACAGTTTTTACCCATGTTAAGTAACACTTTGGTACGGAACAAAACGGATCAAGCTTGTGTCTTTCTATAGCACAAAGACACAATCACTAAATCTGTTAAGATATGTTTCTTTATTAGCCACACAAGGCTGCACTCAGACGGGACAGATTTCAAAGTAGATCTTTTATTTTGGGGAAGAAAAAATATTGGGGGTAGGTTTTCGATCAAAATGGATCGTAAAAGGGAAAAAACGATCAATAGGGATCGTGTATCCTGTTAAGATAAATAGGATACAACTAGAGTCCTCAAGATCACTACAAATGCTAGTCTCCACTATACCTGGGTATCTCTTCCGGCGAAAGAACATGTACAAAATAAACAAACACAAACAATCATCATCTCTCTATAAAGATCACGTGGGTCTCATGTTGAATTAGACCAATAGATCTGGAACTGTGCTGATGCTGTTCATACATATTGCTATGACTGCATTCAAAGAAGCTTACTTCCTTTTATAACATACTGTTATGTGTTAATACATAGCTATATTTTATAACGTGCATTCATGAGTCATGGCCTTGTAGGTTATTAGACATAAATAGTGTACCAATATTTCAACCATTAGCTCATTGGGCGGTTGAAGTTGAGGATGACAATGTTTTTGTACTGGGCGTTGAAAGCCTTCCACCTTGTCTTGTGTGATGTTTACGAATTGTAGCTTTCCAACGATTGTTAGCCAAGTCTAGAAAGCTCATCTTGAACACGTGAGATTTAGTATCAGACACGAATGTACTAGTTCACTAAAAGTGAAGTGGTCCATTCAAAAGTAGTGATGCAATACCTTGGAGATTCCGGTTCCTGTAAAGACATAAAGTTAAAAGGATAGATTTTCCAATTGTTTGATATATGAGGGTATTAGTTTTCAACATTAGAAAATGGAAAATTGAATGAGACTTCAGTACAAACGAAAAGAGAACATGTACACGGACATTTGATACACTAGAAAATGTAAACAAATCTTTAAATAACATACTACCTTCTTAAAGAAGGGAGGACACATCGGACGATGTGATTCAAGATACAATTTTTTTTACAAAATTTGTGAATATATCTGGAACACTATATCCATCCTGTTAACAGGATAGATCTGATGTTCCAGCATCAACTACCAAATGTGTTCATAAGAATCGTTACAAGTTGACGCTATCTTTATAAGTAAAATTAGTTCAATATAATACTGAAATCTATTGAGTTTTCTATAAAAGAAAAGAATGAAAAAGATTCATATATAAGAAATTAAATAGTAATACCAGATAACTGAAAATATTATTTTTTATTGAAAGATAGTGAGTAGACATTGAAATATATAGATTGCATTGTATAGCAAACTTAAGCTTCTGTGCGGATTATGTTTCTTTCTTTTGGCAGATTCGGTGATTCTACTTGTTGAATTTAGTACGTAAATGACATACCCTAGTTTAGGTGAGTCTTCAAAATTAGATTAAATCCATGATACTATGTTGCTAAACGTTTCTCATATTTGTAAGCTACTTGTTATTTCTGTAGATTAAAGTTTGTTTGAAATCATGATAAATCAGTACGTTGATCTTCATTAGAATCTAACATACTAGCAAAATATAATCCTCATATATCCTATGAAATCACGTTGCTGCAACAGCAGAGAGAAAAATATACACGACAATATTTCTAACTTAACACAGAGAACTTCCACACAAATCTTGACGTATAATGTCTTTATAATATTGAATTCCTCGGTATTGCTTGTTGAATTTTTATAAGAAAAGAAAAACGAAAAAAAACTCACGTTCCACTTCTTACAACATTATTTTTTCTTATATTTTAGAAATTCAGACGAAACGAGTATTTCTTTCTCAAGTTGCTGTCATATTAGTCAACTACTACACTGAAATTAATTTCTCTTTAAACTACACGATTTTCTAAGACACTGCTTCCTTGTAAAACATAAAATACAAAGAACGATACGTTCTAAAGAAATCACAAAGCAAAGTAAATATTATCGACCACAGATAACTGAACGAAATTTTAAATGTAGTGCAATTTATACATAATTACGTCTAACAGCGTCTCTGTACTTTTTTGCAGTATTCTTGATGCGAATTACTGTGCTGAAACAAGGAAATGATATTCAACCAATGCGTGTGTTTATTATTATTAGGGTAAATACCCCACCAAGATACATCGAAATATTTATGCAATTTTGTTATAATTTTTGCAGAAACATACGCAAATACACACACCGTACATGTGCACAGGCGCATCCAAGCACACAGACACGCACACAGACACATATACATATATGTATTATATACATACATTTATATATATACCTACATAGATACATATATATATATATATATATATATATATATAGATATATATATATATATATATATATATATATATGTATATACACACCTATTACTCGAGAATTTAAATACGTTCCTTTCCTATCTGTCTCCATAGGTCCTGGATTTTGACGGTCGTGCACATGCCCTGTTTTTATTTCTTACTTCTTTAAATGTGTATCTGATCAATAGGTATCCGGACTGGTGCTATAAAAACAAATTAGAACACGTGCCAATTTGGCATTTAATTTCCTTCAAATGACTCCTCTTCAAACGCCACACACTTAATCCAGCGCTGCTTCTATTGATAGAAGCATTCCTGGAACTCGTTTTATGCGATAATGAGCAGCTGCCTCGTTCCATTCACTTTGACGTCCTAAAATCTTCCTTTCGAGCGGGATTTGATTTTTGGAAAGAGGAAGATGTTGCAAGGAGCGAGATCTGGGAAATACGGTGGCTTTCGGACCTGGGGAATGCTGTGCCAAGCCAAAAACTGCTGCACAAGCTGCACTGGATTGAGAGGGTCGTTGTCATGGTGCAATAGCCATTCACCAGACACATGCAATTTTCCGATGAATAGCATCTCGCAAACGTTGCAAGACACCTATGTAGTACTCTTTGTTTACTGTCTGACCAGATGATGCATACTCATAATCAACAATCCTTTTCTAGTCTAAGGAAACGGTCATCAGTGTCTTGCGAGTCTCCCAGAAAATTCTTCACTATCGACATTCTTCTTTGTTTTGCCATCCTGGAAACGTCTGAATCACTCGTGCACTTGTGTGCGGCTCATACACTCCTCTCCATACACTTTCTCAACAAGTATCACTTAGTATTTGGCAAAATTTGATGCAAATTCTCTGCTCAATTTTCTCTGTCATGGTCAAAGCAACGATCACATGCTACACACGTTCCTTCCAAGCACTGCTATAAACAGCGGAAGTGAGTTAGTATGTTAAAACTTAGTGAGGATACTTATTGATCATAGCACATATTAACTTATAGATTTATGTATTCCTGCATGCGCACAAATAAAAATGTATATGATTATTTAAATATGTAGATTTCTGGGAGTGGCTTCTCTACTCTGAACCATATAACATTATTTATGTACAGTTATCGTATGCAAGGTAAGTTTTTCATGTATTTAAATGCTTTACGAAATAAAATTTTTAAAAAGCCCTCTTCCCTTCAAAGGTACAGAGGAAGCTATAAGATGATGCACAAGCATTCAACCGTCTGTGCGTTGTCTTATACAAAGAACAGTAAGCTATTGAAGTCGATTATGCAATGTTCGTTCTCTTAACCAATTCACACATGGACACATACATATACACATATATATATATACATATATATATATTACTTAATGTACACAGTATGTTACGAGCTACTAAAATTTCCTTGCGTTGGAATCATAGTCTAGGCATATTTTTATAACATGCCTTGCGCCTCCAAGCAATCCTCAGACTCTCGACCTGTTCTATAAGATCTATATGGTAAACATGTCTAGATACATTTCTGCAAAGCAAGAGACTCTCAGTAGCTCGTATCTTTCTACTACGTTCATTGAATTATATTTACCTCTCACTGGATGGAGTACTTTTTTATTGATCTTACCTTAATGAGAGAGTAAATTATGTGCGTGAATGTGTTTGTGCGCGTGCATGTGTATACACATTTTGTGAGAAAATTTAAGGAACTACACAGAGACATGAAAGCTCAGTTAGTCTTTAATGGTGAGCCATCTCACTAATTTTCGATGGACAACGGTGTCGAACAGGGAGATATTCCTGTCCTTACACTTTTCTCTACTTATCTTACCTATTTCTTTATTACCCACAAGGGGCTAAACACAGAGGGGACAAACAAGGACAGACATAGGTATTAAGTCGATTACATCGACTCCAGTGCGTAACTGGTACTCAATTTATCGACCCCGAAAGGATGAAAGGCAAAGTCGACCTCGGCGGATTTTGAACTCACAACGTAACGCAGACGAAATACTGCTAAGCATTTCGCCCGGCGTGCTAACGTTTCTGCCAGCTCTACTTATCTTACCGCATTGCTTTGATATGCTTTGCAACAAGGGAATCGGAATCAGATTTCGGATATCAGGTCGTATTTAATCTGACGTGATTTAACTGCAACGCAAAGACTTTCAAAACACTTGCTAAAGAATTACTTTACGCTGATGATGTTGATTTGTTGGCGCACCCAGAGGGGAATATGCAACATACAATGGCCAGATTTTCCACTGCATGTGTACATTTCGGACTCACATTTAGTCTTGGGAAAACCAAAGTAATGTTTACTCCTTCGCCAGGACAATTATATTCTGAAACAAACATTTTTGTGAATGAAACAAATCATTGACCCCTTTGTTTACCTTAGGAGTACACTATCAAGAGATGATGGTCTTGATGCAGAGATATCCTATAGAATCGGAAAGGGAAGTGTAGCATTTGGAAAGCTCGAAAAGCGAGTATGCACGGATAGAGGTATTTTAATACAGACAAAAATGTGTGCCTATAAAACGTGTGTATTGACTGCACTTCTTTACTCGAGTGAGATATGAAAATGCTAGAGAGATTTCATCAAAAGTAACTAACATGTATCTCGGGAGTCACGTGGAGATATTTCATAACAGATACAGAAATGTTGCGGATGGCACGCTGTAGGTCAATTGAACAGCATGTTATCTTGGCTCAAATGAGATGAGTTGGACATGTTATTAGAATGAAAGATGAGCGATTGCGAAAGCGCTTTTTTTATGGTGAGCGTAACTCTGTTAAGCGACCAAAACATAAGCCGAGAGAAAGTTATAAAGGATGTGTGGTGGAAAAACTGAAGAAACTAGATATTAACAAAAGTAAATATTAATAAAGTAGGAAATTGATGTTATTGGTCGGAACGAGGGGAGAGGTGCTGTTAGGACTCGTTACAATGCTTGGAAGGAATAGATGTTTCAGCATTCTGAGCTTAAAATAGCCTGTCATAAAGGAACAATTGGAACTGAAATCAACAGTGAACATTGGATATGTATTATGTGTGAGCGCGTTCTGTTGGTAAAAGCAGGATAGTGAATCTCTGAAGTCACATGAAAATCGAAATGCCCAGGTAGGTAGTAATCTTGAACACCAACCGCCTCTTACGGCTTGTGTCATATGTCACGAAACTGGTAATACAATATCTGGACTTAAAAGACAAATGCTAGTTCACAAAATATTCCTTTTAATCAGATTCCAAAAAAGAAACTTGAATAATATCTGTCACTTGTGTTTTAATCCCTATCAGTCAGCAGCTGGTCTTAAATGTCATCTGAGGACTCAACAGCGGAGGGATTCTACTGTGTGATCGGATGTGGTCTACGTGTTGTTGTGACGGCTATCATCTGTCAAGATGAAGCAATCTTGACAGATGATGTATGCATACACTCACATAGAGTCGAGGGCATTTATAAGTAGCAGATGCATCTCTATACGCATCAAATTTCTTTGCTCTAGATACCAATTTAGATGACACGTGTTTGATACTTTATCTAATATCAGAATCTTGATTTATACCTATATAACTCTGATATTTGTGAAATTTACTAATCTAGAACTAAACCTTCATTGCATTTTATTTACCCTTCACTAAGTTCTAATTTTGTTGGTGATTCTTTGGTAATGAACTAAAAGCCTTCTTTTGCACTATCTGAAACAGGTTATGTGGCAGTATATGCTGCCCCTTAAAATTGATTTATGGAAGTGACATGAAGTTATCATCGCTAAATAGCAAAGAGGTTTTCAAGATAACTTTGATGACACTACTTAGAGCAGTAAGGTGTTCGTATTTATAAATTTATAGATATATGGATTGAATATTTAGGATTTAGTTACATACACAAATATAACCTGGTCATAAGGTACGAAAAGCTGACCTCTCAATTAATTTTACTATACTTTATTAACTTGATCACTTGTATTCTCCCAAAGTACAGTAACCACTGAAGAGAAATCTTGACGTTACGAAACATCAAAAAGGCTAAAACTCTCAGGTTATAGATTCCGATTTCATGTGTATTTTATATTTCCTTTTTTCCAACCTAATTGTTTTATTTTGTGCAAATTTAATCTCAGAAGAAAACGAAATAGCTTCCTTCTGTCAACTATTCCTCGCTTCGTGAAAGCATAGATAGAATCATTATTGATTACATAATTCTTGCTCATATGTCAAAATGTCATGTTATAATCCTAACCAATCGGATTTTGGATCTATCTATTAAATATTAGAAAACCAAGTCCCGGCACTGAGCCGAATAGACAGTTATTGTTTCATAAGATGAAAAGATATTATTACAGAAATCATTGGCTTTGACATGAAGTATCAATATTAAGTAGAGACAAAAAAATCATCTCTTTATAGAATATATTTCCCCCAAGCATTTTGTAGAATACTCTTACATCATGAATGAAAAAATACCACAAGCCATAGCCTAAATTCAAGAACAGATAAATGTATCTATCTTTAATTGTATCAGTGTATCTAAATACTTTTGGAGAGAATATTTACAATGCTTCAATTCCTTCTATGAAATTATTAAATAAAGTAATATTGTTTAGAATATCCGCAGAGGCCTGTGTCAATCTCAGATTTCCCTTAAAAGCCCCAATTATCTTCTCTTGATATAAACGGTTTTAATGATAAATTTTTCATGTTATTGCAATCTATCTTCAGTTACATGACATTACTAACTCCATTTGTCTCTCTTTGTTTTTAATTCTATTGTATTCTTTCAGAAATGTCAAATGTTTTATTAATAGAATGAAAAATTGCCACTAACTTTTAATCACATTCATACAAAAGTTTGATACTGCCATACCAATTGTTTAGTATAAGCCTCCGGAGATTGTTTACCACGAGAGGGAAAGGAACAATGATGAATTTCTTAATACAATAATGTTGAAAAAAATACATCCCACTTGCAAAAATATCTCTATTATCAATATCGTTGAATAACGTATATTTATGTAAAACCGTTCAAAATCTTCCGAGACCGAAACTTCTAATCAGAAAAGCTAAATTGAAATGTACATAGAGGATTGTATTCTTGAAAGTGAGTAACGTAAGCTCTAAGTTTTGTTTTATCGCAATGAAATACAGCATAAATTTCTATATAAATCATATTTCGAAATATATTAACATATTTCATGTTTCAACAGTCTCTAGATTTATTGAAAAGATAAGACTGATAAGAAGATAGATTGTTAAAATGAAAATGGAAAATATCATAATTTACTGAGGTTTACTTCTCCTGTAAAGGAAAAGAACAGATTGCTGCTGGTAAACGTAGAATGTCTTTTTGAAACATTATACTACTTTTTTATTAACTGATACTAGGATGACGATAAATCATTCGTGGTATATATATATTTTCCGGTCGATTTTCAAAAGGGCACAGGGGAGAAGGTAGTGGAATATAGGCTCAGAAGTAACGTGTTCAAATAATCTGTTACACTCTCTTTGCATTTCGAGAGAGAACGCTTTCAAATTTATTGTTTCAGTTACATTTATCTCTACTGAATTTTTCTTCTTAAGATGAATTACTATGTTAACCTAGTAACATTAACAGAAAAGTAATTCTTTCTTATTCGATTACTCGAACATATACTGCAAATTTATTATTTGATGGCAGATTACTTTAATACACACAGCACTAAAGTAAAACATAAGCTTATTTTGTTTATGCAGGGTGCGAGAGGTATTTCAGCTCATATTTTGTAATTTAATAAAACAACTCTAATCTAGCGAAAACCAAATGTATATTAATAAAGAAAACTTATGCATATGTTTTCAAAAATCTTTTTTATAATATTATTCTATGAATCCGTCTTCAGCTTCGATTGCTGCTTCAATGCTATACCATAATCTTTAATATGCTTGCACTAAATGGTCCTTATCTAATTCAGATATCACTCGGACACGGACGCACACATACACACACACAAACACGCACACACACACACACACACACACACACACACACAACACACACACACACACAACACACACACACACACACACACACACACACATATATATATATATATAAGTTCAGCAAAAATTTAGATTCAGATGAATATGGTACTTAGGTTAAAGGCACAGGAATTTGGTATGGTATTATCCATATAAATCAAATGGGGTGATTATAATCAAAATAAGCAACAATGATATCTACTTTGGGATATCCCTGTTGCTTATTTTGATTATATATATATATATATATATATATATATATATATATATATATATATATATATATGTATATATATATATATATTCAATAACGAATTAAAAGCAACGCTTGCATTGGAAATGTTATCGACCGCACATACTCAAGGCATGTCTTGGTTCGCTGGTTTGCTGCCAACAGCGCTTGGGAAACGACTTCCTCATAAGGTTGGGTGCCAAAACACCTGAGACAATTCGCTACCAATCAGATTCAGGAATGGTAGATACCAATACGTCAGCATTTTTGTGGTTTATCAAGATCACGTACCTGACTCGAACCGGGAAATGAATCGAATTGCTGACCTAGGACTATAATAGATAGCGTACGAAATATTTTCTAGTATGCCCTGGCGATATAAACGTAAGATAAAATTCAGTAGCGAAGTAAAAGCAGCACTAGCTTACTGAAATGAAGGACTAAAAAAATTAGCAAAAAGGGGGAGAATAGAGAACAGGAAAGACACTCGCTCTAGCATACATATGCAGGCGAACTTCCACGAATATACGCAAACATACGCAGGCGCAAACGCATACAAAAATAAGCAGTGAGGCTGAAAGCTAGTTCCACCTGAAGAAAGGGTAGACTCCTTTGACGTCACATTAGATGCTACAACGATGGTAAATTAGTCTTGAAGGCAAAGTAAGAGGACAAAGCAATGGATCAGGACGTATAGACTATGCAAAGGTATGTGTGCATATGTATATGTATGTTTATATGTGCGTTTGTGCGCATGTGTGTTTGTTTGTGTGTCTGTGTGTTCGTTCATTAAATTAATATGACAGTAAAATGAATTAAAATATATTTAAGTTTACAAAGGGTTCAAAGAATAAAAAGAGAATTAGGTTGCTATTTTACTATTAACCACTCTAATGTAACAATATTCTGGTTTATATTCCAATGTATTTATTTTCATACGGTTCCTTTTAATTTAATGTCAAATGCTCACAATTTGATTAGATAACTTCATTGTCTCCAAGTATATCAAATTGCTCTCAGTAAAAATACATACAGTACGCACATACATTTTACACACATACAATCTTTTAGAAGATTTTTCTTTAAGTTACATAAGACTTTGATCAGATAACACTTTTGTTTCAAGATATACTATATTGCTCTCAGTAAAATTTGTATGCGTTAAATGCTCACGCTTACATATTATTGATATTGTACATCCCTTTAAATGTTATTTTTAGACATGTATTGTTATATTCATCGGTTATTATTAAACGTTGGCAAATGTAAAGTATTTTTTACATTATATTTAAACGTGTAAAATTTTTCTGTATCTATTTTATTTTAATCTACGCTTATGCTACCTTATAATTATTTCTACTGTAACTTATATTCTACTGTATTCCTGTATACACATTTTCTTTTAATTTCGTATATAGTTTCTTTATTTCCTTTTTAATTACACCAAAATGCTCTTAGTAACAAATTGTATTTTACATTCATTACTTCAGCAGAATCTTACAAAACACAGTTAAATCTTTTCAAAGTAAAATAAGAATCAAAATGTAAATTTAATATATATTTTGTCTTATTTTCTTTATTTTAAAAACTGAAATTTTCTCGTTAATAATGTTCTGAATTATTGAGACTTTAGAAATTTTCTTTCCAATTTAATACCCTAAAACCATCACTCTTTAGATTTGAAAATTCTATATTGCAAGGACTTTGTGTAATATAGTGAACCCTAATATTTTAATATAAAAGGCCAATTTCAAGAAAATAATTGTGGGAATCTGTGTTTTACAATAAGTGAAATAAGCACAATACACTCCAAGTTGGAAGGTGTGAAACAAGTACGCAGAGTGCGCTTCATATTATTGATGAAAAGGCAAGTAGGATTTTAATTTAATGTGACAGTTTAATGACGAGAATAAATAATACAAGTAGAAAAATAAACGTTTTATAAATACGCAGATTTAAATTTTTTAGTTTAGTTACAGAAAGCTTCAAATTTCATGCAGATGGACACCATCTGCATATATATATATATATATATATGTACATGTAGTTGATAGACCAGCAAGGGGAAGCGGCTGACCATCCCTGTTCGAAGGTTATAATGGACACAGATTCGTGTGTCACATAGCTAGTTCTTGGAGCTAATCAACGGCAGCATTCGTCTTGCTTTCCTGGACTGCCATGTTAGCTTGGCGATAGCTATTAATATATATATATATTGCGAGAGTGAGAAAGGGAGGGAGGGAGACAAAGAGACGGACGGACGGGAGGACAGACAGACAGACAGATAGATAGATAGACAGACAGACAGACAGACAGACAGACAGACAGACAGATAGATAGATAGATAGATAGATAGATAGATAGATAGATAGATAGATAGATAGATAGATAGATAGATAGATAGATAGATAGATAGATAGATAGATAGATAGATAGGTAGGTAGGTAGATAGATAGATAGATAGATAGATAGATAGATAGATAGATAGATAGATAGATAGATAGATAGATGATACATAGATAGATAGATAGGTAGGTAGATAGATAGAGAGAGAGAGAGAGAGATTCACACATATGCATGTGTGTATGTGTGTGTATGTGTACAAACGCTAGGTTGTGTTGGACGAATGAGAGAGTATGGTTTACTGAGACTGAATTTCTAACTCTCGTTAGAGCACCGAGCAAAATGCCTAGCGTTATTATTGCCTGGTACTTAACATCCTCAATTTGTTGAGGTTTCCTGATATCCTGAAACTGCTGAGGTTTCCTTGGATTGTAAACCTTTCAAGTTCGATGAAATAAGGCATTTGTCGATTACATGCATCGATGGAAATGACGAACTCCAAGCACTCAAATATTGCAGGCTTGTGACTAAATTGAAAATCTTTGCACATGTATGTATGTATGTATTTATTCATGAATACATGTATAACCATCTGTTAGAAAAAGAATTTCCATTAGCTACTCACGACCGGAATTTGTCGTATTCATTTGTTATCATTTAGGAGACTGCATCAATCAAATCTATCTCTTATATTAGCCTATCTGTGACATACAGTAAAGATGTTGCCGAAAATTGTCGCTGAGAACGAAAACCATTACATTTGGCTCAACAGGGAGGATGTGTAGTGCAGCATGAATAAGCACTGAAGATGGTAGAAACATCTGGCCCAGAGTCGTAGAATTTGATTGAACTAAGCTCATGCTATGTCGGTGCTTTGTTGCTCTCATCATTTAGGTGGTCCCAGACAGCGCTGTCGTGGAAGGTACAGCAACGCCTATGGAACTGCTTTATAGCCTCAGGAGGCATCGACACTTACATTCGGAGAAGGACTAGAGCTTCACCCTCAACACAGAAGTGTTTTTCCTAAAGATGGTTCGTCTAACAGGCTTCCGATCTAGTCCATTTCACGTACAGATTGTTTAGTTAATTTCTTTTTTTAACTAAACACTTTGAAACTTTGGATACTGGTAGAATGTGACACATAGAACAGGGTTTACTCTTAACGTTTTCCACAAAATTTTGTATTTTGAAGTTATTTCGTGTTCAAGTTGTCGTATTTGGGTAACTTTAAACCACCAATGACGTGTATTCAACTGAAGAAGATCAATACAGCTGTATGAGAACAACAACGTCCGGGTCAGTTGACAAAACGATGAGTCTTTGACAACAGAAAAATTTAAACTGAAGATCTCCCCTAACAACACCCTTCTTTAATAACCAGAGATGTTTTTATAGCTACATTTGTGAGAATTTGTCCATCCATCTATCTGTATATGTGTGTATGTGTGCGTGTGTTTGTGTGTGTCTTTATATATAAGTAGCTTGCTTACCAGCCACATGGTTGCGGGTTCAGTCCCACTGCGTGGTACCTTGGGCAAGTGTCTTCTGCTATAGCCTCGGGCCGACCAATGCCTTGTGAGTGGATTTGGTAGACGGAAACTGAAAGAAGCCCGTCGTATATATGTATATATATGTGTGTGTGTGTGTGTGTATGTGGTTTGTGTGTCTGTGTTTGGTCCCCCTACCATTGCTTGACAACCGATGCTGATGTGTTTACGTTCCCGTCACTTAGCGGTTCGGCAAAAGAGACCGATAGAATAAGTACTGGGCTTACAAAGAATAAGTCCCGGGGTCGATTTGCTCGACTAAAGGCGGTGCTCCAGCATGGCCGCAGTCAAATGACTGAAACAAGTAAAAGAGTAAAGAGTAATACACACACACACACACACACACACACACACACAGACACGCACATATTAATAATAGGCAGAAGTTACAGAGTGACAATGGCCAAATTCGTGTTTGATAAGTGCCAATACACGAAATTCTCAGCTTTCGACTTACTTTCTAACTTCTGCCAATGATATATGCACATACATATATGTGTACAAATATCTCATCACGCAATCGAACCAATGGAAGAACCTCTACCTGGTCGCTCGATACGCTAAATATAACAGCCAATGTAACCCTCTAAATCACACGCCCATTGTACGTAATGTTCTAGACTATCCCTAAAAAGACAGTTTGCTGAAGGCTGGAATATCTTTGATGATAGGTTCGTTGTATCAGGGTTTTTCTTCAGTAATTTTCTTCAACTGAATACATGTCATTGATTGGTTAAAATTACCCAAACACGACAACTTTAACACGAAATATATTCTAAAATACAAAATTTTGTGAAAACACGTTAAGAGTAAACCTTGTTCTACGTGACACATTCTACCAGTATCCGAAGTTTCAAAGTGTTTAGTTAAAAAAAATTAATTAAACAATCTGTACGTGAAATGGAATAGATCCTAGGTTTCTACCACACATTCAGTTTACATATTTCGAAGTTCCTGCGCAGTCCAATCGAACATTCATTAAAAGAAGATTGTTTATTTCTAGCTCGGAGCTAAGAAAACTAATTAGGAGAGTACAGGAGGCGGTCGAAAAATCCAACTTCTATATATGGCTGAAGCGGGAAGACCAAAAATGGCTTCAAAGTCATAACATGCCGGCAGGAAAATAACATCACTATGTGAGACAAGCTGACACTGAATTAGCCTCGCTGATTGACAGGCGACGGTCTCGTTTAGAGAATGCGTGGGCTAAGACTACGCGCCTTCCTCGGTCAGTTAAATTTGAGACAGTGTCACGTAACAACTTGCTGGGGCTGCCTGCTGGAGTCTAGCAGCAGGTATTTAAAGGGGAAAAAATTGACAAGGCAGTTAATCGCCCGCTGACACTCGTTGCCGCTACATCGAAGAGGCCAGGGAACAGAAGAAAGAAGGAAAAGGAAGACATGCACCCAACACCAGAGCTGAAGACACCTCCGAAAGGGAGGGCACCACGTCAAAACGGTAGAGGAGTAGGGGCCAAAACCGGACGTGGTTCCTCCTGATGATGTCTTGAGCTAACTGGATCACCACGAAACACGGTTGAAATTCCTCAGATTAAGGAGCCAACTTCTAATCTATTCATATGTAATAATAGTACCAGTCAGATTACAAACAATACCAGTAGTAGTAGTAGTTATAACAACAAAAACGATGATGATGAGCAGAGGAGGAGTGGTGGAGGAGAATGGCGACGACGACGGTGATAATGTCGATGAGGCATTCCGACGACAACGACAACGGCGCGGCGGCGATGATGGTGATGATGATAAGGTGGAGGAGGGGAGGAAGTGGAACATGAATGCAATGGCTATGATTCAAGCGTGTGATGATGTCGATGTTAAGTTAGCATGTCTTGTTTTCCGTTGTAATTAGCTAAGTTTCTGTTAGTGGCGGTAATAATGGCTGTTATTAGCAGTCGTGTTGGTAGCAGTTGTAGCACCTCCGTCCAGTTTAGGACCATCCTTTCCTTTCAGACATGTAGCGTTTAATCGGTTAATTCGGTGTAGTCAGTGTTGATATCTGGACATACTTTCAGCCATGATCGTCCTGTCTTCCTGAGAGTATATCTATCACAACTTTACCCAACGCATTTTTCAATTCAGTAGGCTATGTTTGAGAAAGACTTGGGTTTTGTTTCTAGCAGGTACGCTGATCACAGAGAGGCCTACACGTTCTTTAGTGCCTACACGTTCCCATCGAGGCATCATCACCATCATCAGCAGCAGCAGCAGGATCATCATCACCATCATCATTATCATTATCATCATCATCATCATCTCCAATAGTAGTAGTAGTAGTAGTAGTAGTAGTAGTAGTAAATACGTATAAGACAAGGTTATCAGTTGCCATTAATGATTATGCCTCCATTAAAATAATCCTAATGGTTACCAGCTGAATCAGGTAACAGCATTCTTTTAAAAAATGACATCCAGTGCGTTATCTGCAATGGCATATCCGTAACTCACGGCTGTAATACCAGTCAAAATGTCAATAAAATTCAGCACCGTTAATTATATTTTTAAGTACAACACGGAAGTTAACTCTGGCATATAAACTGATTAACAATTCAATGGAGATGGCTCACTAGCTCTGCGCTAAATTTTAGTTGCAGAGAAAAATCTAGGTAGGTTTAGATTGTATTAAACCTTCTCGCAGAAGCATATTTAAACACACTCTAACAGACCCTAGGCCGTGTCTAAACAAATACAGACATTTGCCTTAATTTTGATCCATGGTTAGTTAATTTGAAACAATAAACTTGTAGAGTTTTCTCTTGGATGTCTTCTCCATCGAGAATGTAGAAATCAGTATTGTAAAATATAAAGAAGTGTAAACATTACCCCTCCCCCTGAAGGCGGTGAGCTGGCAGAATCGTTAGCACATCGGGTGGAATGCTTAGTGGTATATTGTACGTCTTCACACTCTGATTTCAAATTCTACCGAGGTCGACTTTATCATTTCATCCGTTCGAGGTCTATAAAATACGTAGAGTTGAGTATTGGGATCGATGTAATCGACTTTCCTGAAGTTGCTGGCCTTGTACCAATATTTCAAACCAATATTACACACCCCTAGAATGCGGCGAGCAAGCAGAATCGTTACCACGCCGAAAATTATTCTTGTAGCATTTCTTCTGACGCTACATTCTGATTTCCAATGCTGCCTGTATTCACGTTGCTCTTCATTCTTCGGGATTGTTAAAACAAGTACCAATTCAGCACTGCGCTCGATGTACGTGACTTACTCACACCCCCAAAATTGCTGGCATTGTGCCAAAACCAATACTACATATAATATATTATGAGAAGAAATATCATGAAAATTAATGACCATTACTTGTCAAGAGTGGAACGATTGAAGATTCTAGATCTTGAAATTTTGATGAAGCCACAGGCATAGCTTTGTAGTAAAGAAGCTCCCCAGGCAATCACATAGATTTGGATTCACTCGCTCTTGGCCGAGTGATTTCTATCCTAGCTCCGAGCCGACCAGTCCCTTATATGTGAGTTTGGTAAGGGCTAAGAAACGGTGGGAATTTGCCGCATGTGTATGTGTGTGCGTGTGTGTGTGAGTGTGTTTGTTGGCTTATGTGCGTCTTTAAGCGAAGTGGTTCGACAAAATGCTCCGATAGAATGGGTACCAGATGTTAAAGAATAAGTAAGTACTAGGGTTCATTTGTTCGACTAAACACTTCAAGACGGTGCTCCAGCATAGCCGCAGTCCAGTGGTTAAAACAATTATAAAACGAAAGAAAAAGCTATGAATGACATCAGTTATTATTTTTCCATGATTTTAACGTCACACCTCGAAACGACTTCTTGATAATATATTGAATAGTGAGCTCAAAACGACAATAATTCATATTTTATCGCTGGTCCTGTTCTCAAATAGATTTTCATTTATCGATTGACTATTCTCACTACTGTGAAGAAATATATAAGATGGTAATTATTCTCCACTAGTTTCTTTAGCCGATATAATAATGCTTTCTGTACAGAAAATTATAAACTAATGCTACAGCATAGTCAAGATTCCTGAGCAAGAAGAGCATAACTTTTCCATAGGGGCACATCCTTTCTAGTGATATTTCATGCTTTCACTTGTCTTTCGTTAATTTTTGGTATTGAAAAACCAAACCTTGTTATGGCGGCCATTATCTTTTTAAAGAAAAATTAACGCATATAAGATAATGCTTATTGACACTTCGCGTGTCACCGTTGTTGGTGTGTACCTCCAGGTTAACTCGCATTGAGCACCTAGGTTGTCAGCCGAACAAATCAGATGCAACCTACAAATTTATTATTTCATATTTACAATACTGAGCTGAAGGCCATGTTACAAAGTATGATTAGCAGTGGTTAATTGAATGCAGTACAATCATTCAGCATCCATACACTGTACTTTCCATTTTAATTTCGTGTGTATGTGTGTGTGTATGTGTGTGTGTGTGGTGTGTGTGTGTGTGTGTGTGTGTGTGTGTGTGTGTGTGTGTGCATTACAGAAAGTACTTAGGAAGACAATGGCGTTTCACCAAGCTCATTCGGTGTGAAACGTCGAAGGAAATTTGTCTATGTTTGGATGTTTTGATAAATTAATATTACATGTTACAATGAATGATAGGTGCATGCACGGTTGTACTTTTACGATATATTTTTTTTATTTTAAAAGATAATGGCTATCATAACACAGTTTTTTTTCAATACCAAAATGGCTGCCATAACAGGGTTTGTTTTTCAATACCAACAATTAATGAAATTCCCTAACGTGGGGTCTCCTTCGTGTTTGGTGTTTCACAAGTTTATTCCTGAACACTTACTCATTTTCGTTTAACTGGAAATTCAATTTTCGGGGTACAGACAGGGAAGTTTATGAAGTTTCAATCTAGATATGAACATCTATCGAAAATTTAATTCTCAGAGAGCTGAAAATTTAACAACGTCATTACACTCATACCAAATAACTACTACTAATTCATGCTTTGATGGTTCTTTATGAAGACGATACCATTTTCAGAGACCACAAAACTGGTGATAATGATAGAATGTTATCTTCATATAAAAACAAATGAGGTGAATGTATCAATAGGAAAGGACTTCTGTAAACATACCTAATGATCAGCCTTGAATGTTAAACAAAAAAAACTATCGAATCTGCACTTCTGACCTCACTTAAGATCTATGCAGTTTCACACACATACATTTACTCTAGACTAGCTTGGATGAGATTTTTCAAAGCAACATTTGTATGACTCGAACACAAAATTCTGTAGTTACGAGGCATATATCGTAAACACACAACTGTGCATGCATCTATGATTCATTGTAACATTTAACATTAGTTTATAAAAACAGCCAAACATTAGTCAAGACGTCCTCTCGAACGTAGCTCAGAGCTTTTAAGTGACTCTCCTAATTACTCATATTGAAATTTAGCGACAGAACATTGGTATGTTTTCTATATAATCGTTCGCAACTTTTCAATTATCACCCTATTATCCTCAAAACTTCTAATTCTGGAGTAATGGAAGATATCAATTAAAAATTGCCCGAGCATCTGGTTTCATACTTCTGTATTCACAAATATTGCTTTCAATAACCAAATCACATCGTGACCTTTTATTATTAATATCATAATTATTGTTATTGTTATTGTTGTTGTTATTATTATTATTATTGTTAGTAGTAGTAGTAGTAGTAGTAGTAGTAGTAGTAGTAGTAGTTGTAGCAGCAGCAGTAGTAGTAGTACTAGTAGTAGTAGTATTGCTCTTGTTGTTATTATTATTATTTTTTTATTATTATTATTATTATTATCATTATTATTATTATTATCATCATCACCAGATTGTTCTTAACACAAGACACTTTTCATAAACTTGGGAATCGAGAGTCTTATAGAAGAACCAAATTGTTAATGAATATATCTATATAATATGAAGAGGGATATATTGTTGTTTCAATTATTAACATTTGTCAAGGAATTTCTATTCATTAAACTACCTAATTCATTCTGACTGGCCAAAATCAGTTACGGTTTTCTTTTTCTCATGTTATTCTCCATCTCCTTCCGTCTCTCTCTCTCGCTCTCTCTCTCTCTCTCTCTCTCTATCTCTCTCTCTCGATATATATGTATATATATATATATATATATATATATATATATATATATATATATATATATATATATATATATAGTGGGGCATATGACTATCACCTGCTCTCTATTCTGATTTCAATAGATGTTTATATTTCCTTATTTCTCATTTCTTACATCATTTTTTCTTAATCACAATTATAATATGTTTAAATTAGATTACTGAAATTAAAGCTATTGTGTAAAAATTTAATTACAGTGAAGCTGAATGCCATATAACCCTCATTGAAAAGACCTATTGCCAAAAGTATTCTAGTTGTATTTTCGTATATTCTTATCACGTGTGTCATTTTTCTTTTATTTCAAGTGAGATCCAAATTATAACTTCTGCAGGACTTGAATTTATTGAATCACGTTATTTCTTTCATAATTTCACAACTAATTCCAGCCTCTAATCTTAATGCTTTAACTATTTGCTTTCTCTATGCCACCACGTATATATACATATATGTATATATACTTCTGTAAATTCCTTTGGAGATTCTTTCATTACTACTTCGACAAATTACAGCAAGGATTACGTTTATTTTGTTTTGTTTTGCTTTGGTTTTGGCTTTCATCTCTGAGAAACAGAAATGGGGTTAAATCATGTACTGTAGGAAATATTAAAGAAATAGTATTAGTCACCGCCATAATAATATTTTGTTAAATATGCATTTATCCACTTAATTATTTTATACTGTTTATAATTGAGAGTTGTTGTTCAGACTTAGATTATAGCAAGATCAGTCAGTTACGTTCTACGATAATACCCATTTTTCAATAAACTGCATTTCCTGAAATAGGCTTCATCGCTTATATTATTTCCCATTTTCTACATTCCAAATCTCAGCCATCTTTCCTCCACATTGATAAATATATCATTTAAATTAATGTCAAAATGAAACACTGAGAAGGGTTATAGCACAAAAAAGTTCCTCATAGCTGAGATAGTTAAGCCTGTGAAGGGGAAGGAAGAGGTTTCTCATTACAGTAAGAAAACAACTCGTTAATTTCCTTAATTTTCTCCAAAGTTTGATAAAATGAAGCAGTTGATATGTTTGTTTTTAGTTCTAAAAACATAATTAAAGGTGGGATTTTAACAAAATAAAATATCTAAAGAACTTGCTCACCCATGCTGCTTCTTTTACTACATAGAACTAGTTTCGAAGCTATTTCTAGTTTTGTCGTGTCAACAGGCATATCCAAATTTAAAACAACATTTATATAACTCGTAATATATTTTAGGGTTGATCCATACTAGAAAGGGAGAGAAAAGACACTCATGAATAAATTTTCTTCATGAGAAGAGGAGGATAAACATTTGAATTTCAATATATGAAATGCGTTTCATAGAATGCTATGCATTTCTGTTTCTCCTTTTTTTTTCCTGTTACAGAATATCATTATATTCAGTTGTTAGGTTTCCTTTTCTCGTCTTCAAAGAATACCTGCTTCTTAATGAAAAGAAATTCCAATGAATGTGCTGCAACTAATCCCAATGAAGTTTCACAAATCCTGTTTTGTGTAGATATCAACATCAGAAAAATCCAGTGACTATTTTTTCATTGAAAACGTGATATCGCTGTTATTAGCAATCGATGTAAGCAAGCAGATATCGTTCGTGAGGAAACAATTTACCCCAAGTTTTTTTTTATTTTGTATTTGTCTTTTTTTTTCTCTTCTTTTTATCATCGAAAATGAGTTGCCAGTTTACTTGGCTACCTTTCCAAATACTGTTTCATTCGATTTAAGAAAAACAAAAATTGAAACTTTCGATATTGTTTCTCTCTTGTCTGACGCCATCATATGCGAAATGATCGGTAAACTCGAATGGCTAGTGATAAAGGAGATATTCTATGATCCCGTGTTATATACATCGATGAATCCGGATCAATACTAGTTCTTTCTTCAGTTGTTTCAACAAGCACACTAATTCTCTTGTCTCTACATTTTTTTTATCTGATTCACCGTTGAGTTTTACGCAGAGATAAAAGCAAATGTACTTGCAAACCATTACTTGATCGGGAGTTTGATTAAGCTACTATTTTCTTGGGTTTTTTTCTGTTTTTTGTTTGCTTGATGTTTTTTTTTCAGATAGAAGCAAAAACAAACTATTGAAGAATTCGAAGTATATCGCTATAGATAATAAGAAAAAAGTGAAAACGTATGTTCCACGGTCTATTATCCATTGAATCTATAGCTTTTACTGCCTCAAGTTTATGTTTTGGACTCAGCATTAGGCTTATATGTTTTATAGTCACCTCTCTCTATGTATGTATGTATGTATGTATGTATGTATGTATGTATGTATGTATGTATATATGTATGTATGTATATGTGTGTGTGCGTGTGTCTATATGTGTGTGTGAATTCGTGCACGTTTTTGTATGTATACATATATATATATATACAATATTATATATATATATATATATAACCTTATAACATAACAGGATAAATATAATACTATATACTACAGTGTGTTATCTTATATTTACTCAATATATACTTGCGTCGGAATATTTCTGGTCCATGCAACTATAATATTCTATATTTTGGCAATTCACAATACTTCATCATAAATAGATGAATAACGATGGATATTTCTGTTATTTGTTTTAGAACATCGCTGAAATAATGGTTAAACTTTGTATCGTTGTAGCAGGCATTAGCGCAGCAATTACCACAGAAATACTGCATACGACATGGAACTGTTTATAGAGATAATTCTCACAATATCAAAGGCAATAGCAAAGATAAAGATGACAAACAGCAGCCCCTCGCAGATTATTATACAAGATATAGCTTAGCGATAAAACATTAATTGTCAACGATTTAACAGGTGAAATGTCGCTAGCTAACTTGATTTAACAATCATAAGCAAGGATGTTATATCTGATATTATCTCTGGAGTTACGTTTTATATAACCAGGCGAAGATACCGAAGTCTACATATATATATATATATATATATATAACCTTATAACATAACAGGATAAATATAATACTATATACTACAGTGTGTTATCTATATTTACTCAATATATACTTGCGTCGGAATATTTCTGGTCCATGCAACTATAATATTCTATATTTTGGCAATTCACAATACTTCATCATAAATAGATGAATAACGATGGATATTTCTGTTATTGTTTTAGAACATCGCTGAAATAATGGTTAAACTTTGTATCGTTGTAGCAGGCATTAGCGCAGCAATTACCACAGAAATACTGCATACGACATGGAACTGTTTATAGAGATAATTCTCACAATATCAAAGGCAATAGCAAAGATAAAGATGACAAACAGCAGCCCCTCGCAGATTATTATACAAGATATAGCTTAGCGATAAAACATTAATTGTCAACGATTTAACAGGTGAAATGTCGCTAGCTAACTTGATTTAACAATCATAAGCAAGGATGTTATATCTGATATTATCTCTGGAGTTACGTTTTATATAACCAGGCGAAGATACCGAAGTCTACATATATATATATATTCTCTAAGAACGTAATCTCAAATGATACTGATATGATTTCAGATACAACTGAATGAAATCTGCGGTAAAGAAATAGATTTTAAATATTTAGCTAACTTAGCAGTGTTGGCATCAAATATCTACGTGCGAATTTAGACAGATAAATATATGCAATGCTACTTTGATATCACCAAGGGGACAAATAAGCCAATTCAACAAGCGATTGAATGTCTTAAGAGAAAAATTAAGTCCCAGTTAAAACGGTTTCCATAATGAATTTGCTTATATTATTAGTATTGAATTCCAAACAGTATATATTATGTTGATATATTTTAGATTTCTTTGAAATAGCCACTTGCAAATTGATATGAATTTTGTCTGGGTTACTGTTAAATAATGTTATCTCATTTCATATTGTAATGTTAATTCGTTTTACACAAGTGTGACTGTGTTAAGAAGTTTCCTTCCCATCCACATAGCTCCGGATTCAGTCGCACTGCGTGGCATCTTGGGCAAATGTCTTCTACTATAGTCTCAGGCTGATCAAAGCTTTGAGAGTATATTTGGTAGGCGGAAACTGAGAGAAGCCGGTTGTATATATGTATATATGTATGTATTATGTATCTATGTATGTATTATGTATTATGTGTGTTTTTGTGTCTATGTTTGTCACCCACACCTCTTGGCAACTGGTGCTGATGTTTTTATGTTTCCGTAACCTAGCGTTTCGGCAAAAAGAGACCGATAGAACAAGTACTAGGATTAAAAAATAAATCCTGGGGTCGATTTTGTTCCACTAAAACCTTTCAAGACGTTGCCCCAGCATGGCCGCAGTCAATGACTGAAACAAGTAAGAGATGAAAGATAAAATGATTGGATAATCTGTATGTTTTTCAAGGAAGGGATGACTTAGGGACCCTTTATTTTTTCTCTCCTCTGCAATATAAAGAAAAGACTATATATTCCTTTTTTATATCTACTACTAGTAATTTTATTGTCACTATAATTTCAGTTTTATACACATAACACTGTTTTGGAAATCCTGTCTCCGTCACCTACGAAGTAATTTATTGACTTTCTCAAATATTATTATAAATATATTTCATTTTTATATAATGTATTTAATTCTCTGCATCACTCCACTGCAATGATGGACGAAGTATAAGCTAACCTCATCGATCATGTTCTACATGTAGCGTTGCATTGCAAGTAATTTGATGATGATACGGAACACTATTTATTTCCATACAACTGAATGTATAAAAGGAACAGAAATGTATTCTATGCAAATGGGTATTCTTTGTACATAAGTCGATTTTAACTGCCTTGCTCATTGGAAATATCCAAAAATACTTCAAAGTAATCCAGAGAATGTGCGTATATAATAGCGTTACCTAATATCTACTATTTTTATCACTAAATTTACCTTAGCTAAAAAGTTATCTAAAAAAACCTAATATTATAAAGAACAGCCCACCAAGGACCATTAAGCAGCGAAATAGGAAGAGTTCATCAGGCAACAAAACAGGAAAAAGGCATGGTATAATACTTCATGTAGTGAAAATGTATGAATTCAATATAGAAAGAAATTTTCTGTCCTTCTCATGTACGCACTTCACGATTTACCAGAAGTTCCAAAAATGTACAGTAGTAATTCTGCCTTGGTGAATTTCAATCTCTCAAACACTTTTCTCTCCCATTTACTAATCAGTAGTGCATACAGTGCAAGATTTGAATATTCCTATCTCACTATCCGAATAATCATATTTAGTTCACCTGCCTTCCGATATTCCGGTTGTACTTATGAAAAATTCCATTTTGATCTAAGATATTTTACTATTTTTACTGAGAGGCCAGCCACATGCAAATGCTTTGGAAAATATCTTATTCCATGTGTCATAATGATGTAAATGATGCTAACGAATGATGGTAGTCACCGCATTGAAAGTTTGCGATTTGCGCGCCATATCAATAAACTGGATCGGTTCCTACATTCAAAGACTTTCACGCTCAAATGTCTATCCACTTAATCTGCATACCTTCGACTCTGCAGTGCGTGACCAGAATGAGGAATAATGTGTCCGCCCAAACATATATCTATAAACATATCAATGATATCCAATAGGGCGATTATATGAATATTTCGAGTTGTAACCTGACAACTGCTCCAAAATTTGACATTTAACTTTTGAACAAGCTACTCCGTCTTTATTACCCCTTCACCGATTTATCTTGACTTGATGGCTATTCAGTAACATTTAAGTTACCTCTGTATCAATTAATCAGATTTAATAATGCCAGTTTGAATTAGATTTCAATTAGTACTATTTAACATCATAATATCTAAATTATCCTCCCGTAAATCACGATAGCATTTATGTTATCCTCGTTGCAATTATTTATTTTTAATGACCGCCGTTTTAATTTCAATTAATATTTTACCTGATAATAATTAATTTATCCTCCCTTAAATATTCCGATTTGATAATTTCAATATTCAAGGGAAAATTCTTCCTTTGAAATATTATTAGCATGCCCTTTTAATATTTTCAATTCTAACACCAGTTGCATTTCTTTGTACTATTTTATTTGAAATCATTAATTATTTCACTTACTCTGTATTAAAGCTAGTCCACAGCAGCACATGGTCTGAATTAACATATGAGGCAGCAGAGTCGTTAATGTTATTTCCTCAAAATTTTATCGTCTAAGGAGTTCGTTGTCGAAGCACTGAGTAGCGGTGGAGTAGGTTATGGCCGACTTTATTGATAATCACTATATACTACTAAATGTAGATTACTTTTCCTTCCTTACCTTTAGCTATTCTGTATATATAGAGACAGATAGATACATATATACATGCATAGATAGATAGAAAGATAGATATACATATTTATATACCTACCTACGTACATATACATAGATACGCACACAGACACATAGATGTGTCTGTCTGTATCTACATGTGTGTATGTTTATATGCATGCATACATACATAGATTAAAGTTACAACGACAGCAACTATAACCACTTCATCATCATCAATAAACAGCAAGAACAACATTAACAATAATGACACCACCAACAACAACATGAACTACAACAACGATGATAATAATAATATAATAATAATAATAATAATAATAATAATAATAATAATAATAATGATGATAATAACACTAACAATGATGATGATGATGATGATGATGTTGATGATGGCGGTGGTGGTGGTGGTGGTGGTGGTGATAATGATGACGATGATGATGATGATGACGATGATAAGAACAACAACAACAACAACAACAACAACAATAATAATAATAATAATAATAATAATGATAATAATAATAATAATAATAATAATAATAATAATAATAATAATAATAATATAATAATAATAATAAAAAAAGAAGAAGAAGAAGAAAATTGGAATAGAGTGCCCAGTAGAAGAACTGTTACAAAAGATTTGTTTCCTTGCCGTCGTCAAAATAATCAGGAAATATTAGATAATTGAAAAAGAACAGAAAGCATGGTACCGTAGGCGTACAAGACTCCAAGACTTCCAACAAAAACTGAGTTTAAAAATAATATCCAAATGGAGCTTATCCTAGAGTATAACAGACAAACTTGTTGTTGGTGTGTTGGTCAGATGAGAGAACGGACATACTAGATAATTGAAGTGAGCTGTCCAATTGATAGAAGAATAAAAGAAAAGGAATTAGATATACATCAACACCTGAGGAAGGAGATAATTGAGGATGGAAAAATGTGAGGTCGTGCCATATTTTACTGGAGTCTTGGGAACGACGGGGAATAGGGTCAACAAGTGGACAGAAAAGACAGGCGGCGAGCTGGCAGAAACGTTAGGTCGCCGGGCGAAATGCTTAGCGGTTTTTCGTCTGCCGTTACGTTCTGAGTTCAAATTCCGCCGAGGTCGACGTTGCCTTTCATCCTTTTAGGGTCGATAAATTGAGTACTAGTTATGCTTTGGATCGATGTAATCGACTTAATCCCTTTGTCTATCCTTGTTTGTTCCCTCTATGTTTAGCCCCTTATGGGTAATAAAGAAATAAGAAGAGATAGGTTTGCAGACGCACATAGAATACATGCAACTGGCCTGCTTGTAAGGAACGGCGAACGTTCTTGAGTGGCTAAGGCTACAGAACGTGACTTGCTATCCAAAAGTAAACCCACCTCAATTCCAACATAGAGATGAAATACAAAATAGTTTTGAAATGACAATAATAATTGTAATCCTTTCTACTATAGGCACTAGGTCTGAACATTTGGGGAGAGAGGCTTGTCGATTACAATGACCCAGTTCTCGACTAGCACTTATATTTCATTGATTCCGAAAAGACGGGAGACAAAGTCAACCTCGGCAGAACTTTAACTCAGAGCATAACATAAAGAGTTTGGAATAGATAAATGTTCACTGATAGTATTAGGGAGAGAAAAATACCCAAAACAGAGGGGTAATTCTTTGTAGGTAGGCATTGATCTTGGGCTGCTACGATAAACCCTTCTGTTTCAGATTTTAAGCCAGAGGCCATTCGCCATTGATGTGTAAGGGCTTTGTCATCATCGGCATTATTCGTTCTTTTTGGGTATTTGCAATTGAGAGGGTTTCTTGCCATCTTGTAGCTTTTGAGAAAGTATATTTAGCATTTTATTATTGCAAAATAAGGCAGCGAGCTGGCAGAAACGTTAGCACGCCGGGCGAAATGCTTAGCAGTATTTCGTCCGTCTTTCCGTTCAGAGTTCAAATTCCACCGAGGTCGACTTTACCTTTCATCCTTTCGGGTCGATAAGTTAAGTACCAGTTGTGTAGTGGGTGGATCTAATCGACTGCCCCCCTCCCTAAAAATTTCGGGCCTTGTACTTAGAGTGGAAAAGATTATATTATAGTAAATATCATCCTCTTTTGGCAGTATTATTTAAGGGGAATAAAATGATTAGTTACATAGGTTGATGAACCGCTTCCAGATGTTATCGTAGTTCATTTTCCTAACTCTTATATATTTTTAAATAAAACTGTCTTCTTTCACGTTCTGTCTACATTAGAAACTGTATTAAGACACATCGTAATTTCACAGAAAACGGTTACTTATTTTTTTAAGTTTTAAAATATCTCTATTCCACATGAAGGATTTCTGCTCTTCTTTCACTGATAAAGCTTAGTGATTTTGTAATTAATCAACTAGGATTGAGCGATAAGTATGTTTACAAATTTATTTTTTTCAGATAAGAAAGACTACTATTGTAAAATAATTTTCTCAATCATTATTGTTGTCTTTCCCAAAGTCAGTAACTGACGACATTTAGAGGTGAATAACCTGGTTATTTGTATTTAAGGCTCTATAATGTTCAATATATCACTCCTTATTTTTAAAAAAAGGGCGTGGCTTAAAAATGATTTTAAAGCTATTTGTAGCAAGTTGGGGATTTTTCTTGGTTAAAATTTTCTGGTCATGTAGAAAAAAACCTGCATGAGATTGTCTCCAACGTTCATCTTCAGGAAAGCCTCAGAGTAAGTAGTAGAAGACACTTGCTCAAGGTGCCACGCAGTGGGACTAAACCCAGAACCATGTGGTTGGTAAGCAAGCTACTTACTACACAGCCACTCCTGTGTCTATAGTCAAAATCCTCATAAAGGTACGAATTGGGGACCTATTCAGCGGTTTACAATGCACTGTATTCAGTATATTCCAGCATGGAAGTATGAATCCACCTCATATTGTAAAGGAATTCATTAATTTTAGTAACAGCTGTTTTAAATTAAGTATTTCATCGATTTTGGAAAAGTAAAAAGGGAAACTAACTTCAGTAGAATTTCAGTTCGGAAGATAAAGAACCACAATAATCTACACAAGGTCCTTTCTCGGACTCTCTCGCTTCAACCAATCGACCGATTTATCTAGGTGATAAATGGGATACAACAGCGCTGTTCAAGCTGTTGATCAAAGCCAGTTAAGTTATTAGGGAGGTGTCGCTTATCACACTATTATATTAATACGTTTCTGTTTATAGATATTCCCCGCCAGTATAGAACATATATACATATATACACAGATTTTGATTTTAAACACATAGGCTGAGGCATTCCTGAAGAAGAATCAGCGGATCAAATTCTTACCTGATTTTTCTAAGAGTGATTTTGCCTGTTCCACGTTACCATACACTCATTGTGAATAAGAGGCGCCTTAACATAAGAATATACAAGCTAACATTCAAGATCTCATTTTTGTGTTATAAAATGTGTGTATTACATTTTGTATATGTTTTGGTTATTATATATACACTTAACTACGGCACCAGTTGACTGATGATCAATTTTAAATTAGATATATTAGTACCTACTGGATTATACTTTGGGAATGTTTGCTGATATGCTTTTCATAAAATGTATACAAAACACACGTGAGCACATTCATGGAGATATTACCCGCTGTTTCACAACACACACACACACAGACACACACACACAAATACGCACATTTATATATATTGGGTTGGCAACTAAGTTCCCGCCGTTTTAAATTTTGGAATCTATTTTGTCGAGAATTCTATTTTTGAATCATTTTGGAATCTATTTTGTTTTTTCTAGTTAATTTTAGTCAATTTTTGTTTATTTTCAGATCATTAAAATGGAATGTCAAGTGAAAAAAAACGAGCACTTTCGACATTTCTTTCCTTTTGCTTTCAATTAAGTGTCTAAGGTTGCAAAAGCTGCTCGCGATGTTTATGCTGTGTATAGAGAGGGTGCCATAGCTGAAAGAACCGCTTGTGATTGGTATGCCAAATTCCAAAATGGAAATTTTGACCTCAAAGACGCTCCTCACTTTAGCCGTCCAGTTGAGTTCGGTGAAGAGCGATTTAACCAACTTCTGCACGAAAATTCTCGTCAAACGACAAGAGAACTGGCAGATAAAATGGAACAGAGAAAAGAACAGACATGGAATGCTTCCACACTGCTATAGAGAATCATCTTCACTCGATGGGATAGGTTCAGAATTGAGAGCTTGGTTAGATCAATTTTTCGAGCCCGAAATTGGGTGATTTCTACCAACAAGGTATTGAAAATCTTGTTGAACGTTTGGGAAGAAGTTGTAAACAACAATGGTGAATACATTATTGATTAATTAGTTGTTATTTTTTATTAAACATTAAAAAAAATTAAATTAAAAAAAACCGTGGGAACTTAGTTGCCGACCTAATATATATATATATATAGGTGCAGGAGTGGTTGTGTAGTAAGTAGCTTGCTTACCAACCATATGGTTTCGGGTTCACTTTCAAGAATTCTTGGTGATTTCAATCGCAGTGCTCCAGCATGGGCGCAGTCACTGGACTGAAACATATAAAAGAATAAAAGAATATACATATATACATATATATACACATGTAAGTATGTATGTATGTATGTATGTATGTATGTATGCATATAGGGACAGGCATGGGTATGTGATAAGTTTGCTTCCCAACCATTTAGTTCTAAGTTCAATCCAAGTGCGTTGGATATTGAGCCGACCAAAGCCCTGTGAGTGGATCTGGAAGACGAAAACTGAAAGTGATTGTATATATATATAATATATATATATATATATTATATATATATAATATATATATACGACGGGTGTTTTTCAATTTTCGTCTACCAAATCCACCCATAACGCTTTGGTCGACCCCAGGCTATACTAGAAGAAACATTTCTTTATCTAGCGTGTAGAGGGCATTTCCCCAAGTTTCCGGACTGTAGGAATAAACCTGGTACAATGCAGTTGGGAAGGTAGGTTCTTATTTATTTATTGCCCACAAGGGGATAAACATAGAGAGGACAAACAAGGACAGACAAAGGGATTAAGTCGATTACATTGCCCCCAGTGCGTAACTGGTACTTAATTTATCGACCCCGAAAGGATGAAAGGCAAAGTCGAGCTCGGCAGAATTTGAACTCTAAACGTAAAGACAAACGAAATACCGCTAAGCGTTTCGCTCAGCGTGTTAAGAAGTAAGCCCCTTGCCACGCAGCCAGATTTGCGCCTCTCTCTCTCTCTCTCTCTCTCTCTCTCTCTCTCTCTCTCTCTCTCTCTCTTTATTTATATATATATATATACACAAATATATATTTATACATATATATATATATGTATATACATATATGTATGTATATATATATATATATATATATTGGAAGGTTTCTATATATATATATATATATATATATGTATATATATATATATATATATATAACATATCTATTACACACACGCAGGGACGCGCGCGCACACACACACACACATACATATATTAATATATATATATGTATATATGCATAGTTATCATGCATGTACATACAATCTCGGACATGTATGCGTTTGTGTGTCTGTATGTGTGCGTGTGTGTTTGTTTGTGTGTGTGTGTGTGTATAAGCAGATGAGCAGGCGCACATATATAATACAAATGTATGTATACTTACAAACACACTTACAAACGTAAATATCTATATATATATATATATATATATATATATATTATATATTATATATGAATTATCTAGTTATCTTTATTATCATAAAAGACCCAGTGGTAAAATACAGCGAGTTTCTTATACAATAATTGAAACAGAGATGCCATCTAGAGATGTCCCAATATATTACCAGCATTGATATAATGTCTATTCCACTATCTTGTTTATCTTCTCTTCAGTATTACTATAACTGCTGCCGCTGTAGCTACAGCTATCACCAAGCCAGACACTACAATTCTTAATATTGTTACTGCCTGATAGTGTTAGAAATGATGCTGTGTTGCATTGCAGATTATGCAAGTAGTGATAGTATTATAGAGTTGTACTGTAGGTGCCTTTTAATGCAACTGTTGCTGCGATTAAGCGGATGGAAGACAATTCACCCATGACCATGGTATCGATATTTTTGAGTTGCATATATCGAACCGAGTTTCGTAATTTATTTTCAAGTTTTCAAGAAAGAGTGAAACAGACTGGTATTTCTAGCAGGTCAAGCTACTAGATCTATTTTTGTTCAGGAGTAATTAATAGTGCTGGATGTGATAGTAATTGTAATTTTCATGGTGTTGGTCTTGGGTGTGATGGTGATCGTAGTGGTGGTAGTGTTGGTGCTGTTTCTGGTGGCGGGGGGGGGGAAGAGGTGAGAGGATGAAAGTTTTTTTCTAGCAATCATGTTGGAAGTAGACCTTGCTATTGTGATAGATACTGCTTTCATTGGATTGTTAATATTGGTAGTGGCCATAGTGTTTTGGTTGCGGTGGGGTGGGGTGGAGACGGCGGTGGTGGTGGTGGTGGTGGTAGTAGTAGTTAGTTTTGGTGACGGTTTACTTGTAGGCGATGTAGGTTTTGGCGTTGATAATAGAGGGTTGCCTTTTTGACAATGGTTTTGTTGGTTAGAGTCATGGTAGGGTGGAGGCGATGTTTTCCTTGATGGTGCTTTTCGTGGTGGCGAGCGGTGATTATTGGATTATGGTGGTCGTCATCCTCTTTGTGTCGGTAGCATTACGGATGGTTTTGACGCTGATGGTGTATGCTACGGCAAGGATCACTGTTGATGCAGGGACTGATAAACCCTATTGTTTTCCATAGTAATGATGATCATGATGACGATGACGACGACGTTGATGGAGGAGTCGGAGCGGGAGGTGGAAGAGAAGATGTTGATGATATATATGGTGGATATACATTGCAATGTTGGCCCAAGTGCCATCTCAATTTTGTTTCAGTCATACTATATATAATGCTGCATTATCCACAGGGTCTCGCCATATTTAAGGAGGGTTATATTTTAAGCGAAAACTAGTTGCTGTTTCCAGCAGATTCAGCGATTAATCCGAAAGCTCTCTCTGTGAGTCATAGTAATGATGATAGCGGAGCAAATTATGACGGTGACTGTGGAAGTTCTAGCCGGTTATTATGTTGCCGTCTATAAGGTTAAATTTAACATAATTACGTACCAATACATACTTCATTGACAGTAGAGAGAGACAGAGACGGGCTTGTATAGCCAAATTTGCGATGGGCTTGTATAGGTAAATTTGCAAAGTCGAGGTGTCCTTTTTCTCACCAAATAACGGGACTGAAAGAAAAATGTATAATGGAATGTGCGCAAGTTATTCAAAACGATAGGTCGTCCACCAGACTTCTATCAAGCATGTAGACAAACAGCAGTATAAAGCTAGTAAGTTATATCTAAGACACGCCTCAAGTGGAGCATTTTAGGACAAGCCTCTAGTGGAACATTTTAGTGAGATCTTAGAGATTAACTAGTTAAAAAGTTCAGAGTGTGACTAGCTGAAAGAAATATATATTCATATTAGATCGAACTACTACACGAACCTCATAGTTGTTGCAAGAGGTATGCATGTCCACAAGTTTCCTTTATCGAACTGGAGTAGACACACAGTTTAAGTTACATAAGCCTTACCCCTATTCGGCTACACCTAACAGGTATAGTTATCTTTTAGATGCAAACATTCAACATCAGTAATATTTGGGCTATATATATATATAGGTGAGAAAGTTGGTGTGTGAAAGCACGTGGTTGAATATATAGAAAATAGTAAAATGTGAAAAAAACTACAGAAGGCTTGTTTTAAAAGGTTAAAAAATATATATTTGAGTCATTATGTCAGAAGAATGTTATAAATTTTTTTCATACAGTGACATAGTTTTTGAAGAAATTACCGGTTTCGTGTTTAACTTATCAAATTTCTCAAAACATCGTTAGGCAAGAAATATAAAGCGATTATCTCCCTTACACCGGAAGAAATCACTTATTACCTCCCCTTACCTGGAACTCTTCTTTACACTTCTTAACGAAATCATAACGATGTTTTGAGAAATTTGAAAAGTTAAACACGAAACCGGTAATTTCTTCAAAAACTATGTCACTGTATGAAAAAAAATTATAACATTCTTCTGACATAATGACTCAAATATATATGTTTTAACCTTTTAAAACAAGCCTTCTGTAGTTTTTTCACTTTTTACTATTTTATATATATATATTATATATATATATAATATATATACATATGTGTGTGTGCATGGTCATAACCACGTGCACTCACTAAGACGAACATATGGATGTCTTTTCAACGTTCTCGCACACCTAGTTTCGTAGTTTCGTTACTCCTGTTCTCTTTCTTTATTCTCTCTCGCAAGCACTCTCTTTAAGTATCTACTAAATCCTCTTTCTCATATTTAAGTCTGCATCTGTCTAACTCGTATTAGTATCTCTAAATATTAATTTATTTATCAATATATTTATCAATTAAACCAATTCCGTCTTTCTCACTAGCTGCCTATTATTTCCACTTCCTATGGGAATATGTCTTATCTTTTATTCGGTACAATTTTCACCGAATTCTCACATTGATTGTTTGTATTTTTACTTTTATTATATATTTCGCTATTTTTCTTCATTTTTTTATTTTCATTTCTGTATACTGTCTACAAATCTGACACCTAGAAATACTTTAGAATAAACATAGAATTGTATACCAAAATGAATATTTGTGTATGTAATTATATGTATGTGAATATATCATGTACCGTATGTATGAAATTATATATATTGATACATATATATATATATATATATATATATATACACACACATATGTATATAGAAATATATATATATTCATGTATGTATGCATCTATATATAGAAAGAGGAGAGACAGACAGCTCTAACATACCTATATACATAGATGCCTAGATATATGCATATAGATATAATGTATATACATATAAACATGTGTGTACATGTGTGTGTGAGTGTGTGTGTGTGTGTGAGTGCGTCTGTGTTCAGAGAAACGAATGTGTAAAGACAAATGTGTTGAGATTTCATTCCAAATGTGAATATAATCTTTTCTACTTTAGGCACAAGCCAAAATTTTTTGTAGGGCAATGTTTTTGAGAGGGATAAAAGGCAAAGTCGACCTCGGCGGAATTTGAACTCAGAACATAAATGGACTAAAATACACTACTGTTCTCTATACGTATTAAATAGAAATTTCGTTGGTTGCCGAAATTGAGATCATTTAAGAGAATCCAGATATTTTGGCTCAATTTTGAATATTTACATACACACACACACACACACACACGCGTTAGCTTCAAAGATATACACACGTCCATACGCATAATCACACATATACACACGTCCATCCACGCGTGCACACACACACACACAAATTCACCACATCACTCCACGCAACACATCAACAAGGTTGCCTGTACACTTGCACACCCATGCCAATGCGTTTGCATACACACTCGTGATAACCGCACGCAGACGTACACTCGTTCATACGCGCTCACACATACATACCAGCACATTGAATGAATATCACTCCACATAACGTACGCACGGGTCACTTAAACACATACACACACACAGGTCACATATTTTTCAGCTCTCCTACACATACATAATCATGCATTTGCCTCCATTCATAAATACACACACACCATTCTCACATGCAAACACGTGCTTCAGCCAATTCGTTCAGCCGGGTCGCCCTTATTACCTTTCATCCAGCCTCTTTCTTCTGACCCTTTCATCATTAAGCCCTACAAATTTTTTGTCTCTCCATTTCTTGTCATTCTCTCTCCTTCATTTCATTTTAATCCATTCTGTGGCAGAGCGCAGGCTCGAGACATAAAAACCTTTTGCATGTTTCCCAAACGTTAAACTAATGTACCTGCTTGTTGTTCCTTCACCGATCTTCGTCTTTTCTTTTCTGTAAATTTGAACTACGTGTGTGTGTGTGTTTGTGTGTGTGTATGTGTGTGTGTGTGTGTGTGTTTGTGTGTGTATTGATTCCCATTTCTCACTTAACTACCTCCTTATATTTTTCTGATTCAATAACTGTATTCACTTAAATAGTACTTGCGTCCGGCTCTACACTGAGGAAATCCATTTCAGATCAAAATACGTATATACGTCTACATAATTTCATAAGTACAAACTGAATGAATAAAATGTACTTCTGTCGCTTCATTATTTATAACCTTCAAGGAATTACGTAAGAGAATGACTCCCCTCTCGCAAAGAAGTAGAACAGATGAGTCGGTCAAATTGTCCCTTTTAGGTAAAAGATCCCCAGATATCTATTCATCATCATTTTCTAAAACACTGAAACATAACGCAATCAATAAACATATCATTCGACTAATATAATATAGACATGGACAGACAAGTAGATAGATAGATAGATAGATAGATAGATAGATAGATAGATAGATAGATAGATAGATAGATAGATAGATAGATAGATAGATAGATAGGCAGATATGTTTCTTTATTAGCCATACAGGGTTGAACAAAGACGGGGCAAATTACAAAGTAGAGCTTTTCTTTTGGGAGAGAAAATAAACGTGGGGTAGGTTTTCGATCAAAAAGGATCATAAAAAGGAAAGAAAATAGGGATCGTGTATCACAGAAATGTTATGATATAAAGTGTAAAGGGGGAAACAGATGATATTTATCCGTGGAAAGAAAAGCCTACCGAAAAGACCACGGTAACTTCGGTCAATAATGTCACATGTTAACACATAGATAGATAGATAGATAGATAGATAGATAGATAGATAGATAGATAGATAGATAGATAAGTTTCTTTATTGGCCACACAGGGCTGCACACAGATGGGACAAGTTACAAGGTAGAGCTTTTCTTTTGGGGGATGAAGAGAACAAAAAACAAAAGAAAAAAAAAGGAGTGGCGTAGGTTTTCGATCAAGAGGGATCGTAAAAGGGAAGAAAAGAACAAAAACAAAAAAAATTGAATAAAATAAAAAGAATAAAAAGAGAAAGAAAAAAAAGAAAAGGAAAAGGAACAAAAGGAAAGAGAAATGAAAAAAGAAGAAAAAAGGGGGGAAAAAAGGGGAAGAGGAAAAAAAGAACGATCAATAGGGATCGTGTATCACAGTGTTATGATATATGGTGTAAAGGATAGATAGATAGATAGATAGATAGATAGATAGATAGATAGATAGATAGATAGATAGATAGATAGATAGATAGATAGATAGATAGATAGATAGATGTAGACATTCGATTTTAGCATGAAACCAGAATATAAAGCGAATTTTCATAATTACCGTATAGTAAAAATATAATCCGTCGTGTTTTTTTTTTTTAAATCTATAATTCTTTAAATCAGTTTTATATCATTGTTCCACGGCTAATTCGAATGATCACTCAATACCAAATCTCTGATCACAGAATATATTACATATCCTTTGTGTTCATTCTGATACATTTTGTGGCGCTAAAGACCATCACGTAACCTATTTCTTTATTACCCACAAGGGGCTAAACACAGAGGGGACAAACAAGGACAGACATAGGTATTAAGTCGATTCCATCGACCCCAGTGCGTAACTGGTACTTAATTTATCGACCCGAAAGAATGAAAGGTAATGTCGACCTCGGCGGAATTTGAACTCACAACGTAACGCAGACGAAATACCGCTAAGCATTTCGCCCGGCGTGCTAACGTTTCTGCCAGCTCGCCGCCTTCACGTAACCGCTTAATCTCTCAGTTGCCTTTATTTATTGCAGGAAGTATTGTTGATATGTAACTGATTGTTGAAACAAAATGTTGGGATGTATTTAAATACATCCTAACAATGTGAATTACGTCCAAATCTACAAGTCGATAAATATTATTGACACACATGTATATCATTCTGACTTAATTGGAAACGTGTCAGTGAAACTTTCGTTATAAATATCGATTAATGAAATTTAAGTCAAAGAATTTTATCTCGCACTGAAGTAATTCGTTAAATAATCCAGAAAATGAATAAGGAAAAGTTGAACATTTTTCTATAATATATGGAATTAAAAAAAAGTACTATCTAATGAGTTAATCTTCATCTAATGCCTCATTAAAATTTTTAATATTATTTTAGATTTCTACTTTTTGATTTTTACAAATCGACTCTTAACAAGATTTCAAAATTTGGTTACTTTATATTGTAAACTATCGTTTAAATTATTACCTTACGAGTCTACTAATACATATAATCTTTCTAAATTTGATTATATTTATAAATTATCAGTTTATTGATAGATACGTCTCTGCATGTAACAGTACCGAATCATAGATTACTCTATTGATCTTGTAGATGAAAGAACTAGAGGATATTTAATGAAGAATAAATTGGATTCTTGTTATACTCGTCGGCTCCATAGGGGCATAATCAGCTTTGAATAGTATAGAAACACATATTAATGATTCATTGCGTAGGTGATTAACATAATTCCTTGTATGATATGAGATTCAAAATTGAAATTTAGGACATTGCCTTTCATTGGAAAAGATATATCTAAAATGTTATAGTTTACTACATCTTAAAGCGCCGTCACAACCATCCTCCAAACGAATTCAATGCAATCAGGATGTACATCCACTACAATTCCGAGGCTTATCCCTCTTTATATTCACTTTATTTTCAGATGATATGTTGCTGAATCAATTACGAAAACATAGTCTGTTCGCACAATCTTTGTTTCTAAACATTCTCACCATGTAACATATGAACCAAATGAGGAGGATTATAAGATGATAATATGCTTATTTCACCTTACGCTATTGAATACTTATGCAAAAGAAAAGTATTTTAATGAAATATTCAAACTAAACAAGGAAAGCGACTAAGGAGAAACAGTAGATGAATATATAAATTATTGACAAAGGTATTAAGGGTCCATGCATTTCACTATGTTTTCGATAAATATGCAACGTCCACATGCCATTTGAAAATATAGAATGTTATTGTTTTATCCCCAAGTCACACATATCGAATAGATATGGGATGGAATATATTCTAATGATGACAATTTCATTCATTAATATATCAATGTCTGCATGTGAATGTTTTGTTTTTGTTTGTATTTTGTCAGATGTTAGGCCTTCCTTTTGTAGCGCATCGAGTAACAGCATAGAGTGGCTTCACAAAGGAACCACTCATCTCAGTTCTTAACTTTAACTAGATTTAAATTTTCAACTTTGTGCTTTACTTTTAAGACTATTGTAGGTGATGGTGAAAAAGCTATTTTACGTGAAAGATACTGATGAGTTTATACTATAGAAATAGGACATTTACTTAAGCATGATTATAATGAGTGGTGTAATGGTAATGGTTCTATCATGGCTTGATGTGACGTACTACAATACATGAAACTTACTACAGTAAAATGAATGTTTTAACGGTTCTGTAATCAAGAGGCGGGACATGGCCCATTATAAAGCCTCGGAAACCTGTGAAAGGATGGGTGGTAGGAAGATATCCACCTACCAGAAGCTTAGTTCGAATACCTACAACACCGTGGGGTCTGCTAAATCAAATTGGCAAGGTGAGGCATTAAGACTACCAACAAAGGAGGCTGCACAAACGCCGTACGGTTTCTAATCCGACATCCATGCATATAGGATAAAAAGCAATGTTGACCACTTGCAGTATTTGCCTAAAATCCTTCGTAACTCGCAGGAGTTGAACTGACATTCTTTGAATAAAGATGCAGATAAAATTTCCAACGACTCGTGGAAAAATGACAAAATGGATTATTGAACTGGCAAGCAATAATACAAAAAGACATGGTGTGCGTGTGGGTGTGAGTGTAAGTATGTGCTGTATATCCACATCTTTCTTTGAACACTAGCACAAATGTACATTAAATTATTGTTGTTTTCAAAATAATAAACATTTTTGGTCTCACTAGGCATAGGTCAATTTCATGCAAATAAAATAATGCTTCAACACTTTGGGATTTAATGTTCTTCTATAATTAGATATCTGTATATAATTTCACAATCACATCAGTACATACGGAAAATTGAAATTATATGATAAATACGTTTATTATTTTTTCTGTCAGGTAAATGCTGTCAAAGGTGTGACAGTTTCCCCTTGGCAAATAAACAAACGAAACAGAAATTCAGGATATTTCTGTACATCCATTGTTTAATGTTATTCATGTTCTATCTATGAATATATAAATAGAAACTATTGACAATAGCATATATTCTTCACTGATAATTGTATGCATATGTACACATACAGTCACAGGGACACAGAAATACATATATATATATATATATATATGTATATATATATATATATATATATACATATATATATATATATATATATATATATATATATATATATATATATATATATATATATATATATATATATAAGAGAGATAGACAGAAAGAGACGGAGATGAATATATGTATGTGTATTATGTGTGTTAGTGTGTGTGTGTGCGCATGTGCGTGCGTTCCAAAATACATTTTGGCATTTTATATAGGATTGATGTTTTGTTTTTTTTAATATCCTTTTTTATAGTGACTTGGAAAAGAATCGATTACCTAAGAGTATTTATGCAGTCAGAAGACAAATTTTCCCCCGCAAGGTTGCTCAAGATGTATAACCCAAAACAAGCCAGTGGGATGTATATGATAAAATCAATTTATTGAAAATCTTTTATAATGTGAAAACGATTCATTTGGGAGTAGATCTTATCCATGAAAACCAACATGGGGTTTGCTTTCAAGAAATACAGTTTTAAGAAAAACTTGTTCTATAAAATATATTTTACAAAGCTGGCTTATCGTAAAAATGTTTAGAATATATAGAAATTGGGGGACGGTAGTTACCCTAGGTAGAAATACGAACTATATGGACAAAAGAAAAATATCTGAGGGACGCCTTCTGCGTGCTAAATAGAACTGCTATAGCGAATCCCGTATATAAGATAGAAAGATGAAAATGATCACTGAATTACAATATTTGACATAGGTTCCCTCTAGTAGTGTTTAAGATCCAAAAATCACGACAGAAAGGAGACAAGCCAATAAAATCAATTACTGGAAATATTTCAAAATAAATTCGATGCAGATGAAATTAGAGCTTGTCTTCAAAGGTAACGGAAGAAAGTCTACCTGTATGACTACCATTAAGTTTGAGCAGTTTAGTATATGGTATAAGTATTTTGTATAAGTGTAAGCGTTGAGTTTACGGTATAAGTGTTTAGCATATTCTGTATGTTTACTATAATTTGTATTTTGTTGTGTTCAGTAATACGTTCTGAATGTTTACATAGGCGCAGGAGTGGCTGTGTGGTAAGTAGCTTGCTTACGAACCACATGGTTCCGGTTTCGGTCCCACTGCGTGGCACCTTGGGCAAGTGTCTTCTACTATAGCCTCGGGCCGACCAAAGCCTTGTGAGTAGATTTGGTAGACGGAAACTGAAAGAAGCCCGTCGTATATATGTATATATATGTATATGTATACATATATATATGTATATGTATACATATATATATATATATGCTTGTGTGTCTATGATTGCACCACCCCCCACTATCGCTTGACATCCGATGGTGGTGTGTTTATGTCTCCGTTAGTTAGCGGTTCTGCAAAAGAGACCGATAGAATAAGTACTAGGCTTACAAAGAATATGTCCTGGGGTCGATTTGCCCGACTAAAGGCGGTGCTCCAGCATGGCCGCAGTCAAATGACTGAAACAAGTAAAAGAGTAAAAGAGTAAAGAGTATATGCTATGAGGGATAAAAAGAAGTTTCTTCTGGTATTGGTAGAGTGGGTAATCCTTTATAGATTTTCTTTTGTTTTAATATTGCTGTTTAATTAAAGGCGGCAAACTGGGAAAATCTTCAGCATGTCGGGCAAAATGCTTGACTGCTTTTCTGAAGTTTTTAGGTTCGCTGTTAACTTTGCTTTTCATCCTTTTGAAGTCGATAAAATAACTTCCAGTTGCGGACAGAGGTCGAAATTATTGACTTAAACTCCCCACGCTCCGAAATACCTGGCCTTCTCCCAATATTTGGAACCAATTCGCTCTTTAATTCGTCGGGAAATGTCAGTAGTTTATTAAGTATTATTTAATAAATGCTTATGAATTAAAGATTTATGAGTATTTTCTTTTAACTGTGGAATATAAACTTCTGAGTTTCCTATACCCTGACTAGTTGTGTCTAATTTAATTCAGGCTTTTATTTTATATTTTGTCGTGTGGATTTATATATTTATATTTTCGATACTGCTTTCTTTTTGTTTTCCTCCGCCTAAATAAAATACATGATAAGAAAACATCAGTAACAGAAATACCTCATATACAACATACTCCACAAAATAGCGGGGAAATGATGGAAGCAACGTAAACGGGACAACAATGTGTTATAAATTATTGGGTTGTCCGGAAAGTTCTTGCCGATTTTTAAAGGAAAGAAAAGGTCAATAAATACTTGCCATTACATTTTTAATCAACGAAATATGAACCACTTTGTTGCACAATGCGTCTCCATCTTTCCCTTAACTTGAAAATACCCTCTTCCTAGAATTGAGGTGCCTGGGAGGGTAATTCGAAGGGTCAGCTACTATAAAATCGGCACGAACTTTCCAGACAACCCAATACATTTGTTATAAATAAAATTTATATAAAATACACAAGTTACAAGCAAAATCTCTGATTGGAGGAAGTAAATACTAATTGACAAAATTTCAAATTGGATCCACAATACCAAGCATTAATAATTAAACTATTGCTTCTGTTTATTATAAGACAATAACACACATATAAGAGCAACGACTACTTTGACCATTAAATAACAACATGAAAGTTTGGAATCGCCGAAGAAAGATTTCGGACGTTTACTGTTCCAAGTAATCACAGACACACAAAACAACATCCATACATATACTTATTATTGTATTTGTCAGGTAATTTGGATTTCCACTTGCGTTGACTTTATCGCGACGGTCTCGACTGCTGTCCTATAATCGACCAGTTTTAAGAGTAAATTTATTCTGATATCTGCAAAGTGATATAACCTTACCCATTCTATTCAAAAACTATATCTGTTGCGTATATTTTCCTTAAGAGCACATCGAGCATATCAAAAACTTTTTATATAATGGAAAGTACCGTGTATTATTGTCAAGATATGACGCCTAATCTTACCAAACTAAAGACCAACATATAGAAAACTGAGTGAAGTGCTGTTATATATCAACAAACATTCCAACTACTCACATTCAATAATACAAAAACCTAATTAGCAGCATATGCCAGAGAAACTTTGCCGTGTAACCCCGCAACCAAATGTCCGACCTAACTGCACCATTTCTCAATAAAGCCTTGAGAACTAGAGGATTAAAAGAACTAGAAGAATTCATATCCAATGCACATAGAAAACCAGAAATATCACCTGCCTGAACCTACCCAAAATGTAACTTCCAAAAATCTTCCTAAAATCTTCCTAAAATCTTCCTACAAAATACATCACAATGTGTGTAAGAATAGCCATTTTTATTCAAAATTTTATCATGTGAGAAGGAACAAACACAGCTAAAAGCTGAAAACAATACAAGGTATATGCAATTGTTACTGCATTATTTACAAAATGAAGAATACCCTGTCTTTTGAAGCATATTTAGAACTATACGGAAATAATATATACATATACTCACACATGGATGTGTATGGATGTGTGTGGATGTCTCTCTGTCTGACTGTCTATTATCGTGTGTGAGTGCATGTGCGTGTGTTCGATGTGTGTGTGTGTTCGTGTGTGGGTGTTTGTGCGAGTGTTTTATGAATGTGTATGCATGTGCTTGTGTATTGTTTATGTGAGAGTGTGTATCAATACAGAACAAATATGATTGCCTCTCGAAAGAAGGGAAATGTTATAACACATAAACATGTATAACATGTGTTTTTATATTTGTCTGAAATGCTGCTATGGTAACCTCTGATGATGGAACAATGACAGGAAAAGAAATGAATATATGACGACGTCAACAACAGACGCAACAATTAACATGCGGAAAGACAATGAAAATGTAGCGATATTACATATATCAAATACATCCACTACATTTAATATGTCTGTGATAAAACATGTATATGATAAAGCAAATTTAGCGACATCAGATATCAAATAAGAATTTATGAAGTGGTCATAATAATTTTAGTGAAACAGGATACGATGCATTAATCGACAATCAGAGACAAGACACATACTGTAACGAGAAAACAAGAAATGAGGAACCCGTATGACATAATCGGGAGGCGGAGACAATATAGAGACTGAATCAGCCAATGAAACTCGATTCGATAACGAGACAATGATTTTATAAATGACCCAGGCATTTGTAAACAGAGCAAGCATAAATTTACAAATTAAATGGATGCTACCAGAGTTTATGATATTTCACAAAATTAAAGGTCAACGAAATTTAGAAGGGTATACAAGAGAAAAAATACTGCTCTCATTTATATAAAACCATATTTGATTACCGAAAATTAAGCAGCTGGAATATCGAAGTAACACGATATCCAAGTGACGAGAAAAGGAATTTAGTTTAAATAAACAGTTTACTCTCCAGCTTAGGTACTCATTTCCTCTATAAAGTGTATACATACATACATATATATATATATATATATATATATATATATATATATATATATATATATATATTATATATATATATATATATATATATATATAATGATAAATCTCAGAGCGAGTTATAAACAGTAGCGGCAACACATCGTGACGTATGTTTGTCATTTGAATATAGCTAACCCCTAAGGGTGGATGCTACTGTAGTTTGTAGCCCCAGGAAGACACCTCCTCCAGCTGGCTATAGACACACTTTCTGTGCCCTATCAGTATTTGTGAAGGGAAGTCATCCTTCCCGTCTTCAACTTATGATACACACCAAACACCAAAACTCGAGTTTCAAGGTATTGACCTGTCATCGGCGTGTGACAATCATAGCTGTCGCCGAGAAGTCAGTTCTTCTCACAAATACATATACTTTTTCCAGTACCGATTGACACTGATATTGAAAAAGTTGAAGTATGTATTAATCCACGTATACAGTAGATGGTCTTAATTTGTTCTGGATCTGTTTCGCACTGTGTATTATTAACCAACTGGATATTAGATAACAGCTCGGTTAAATTACACCGAATGCTCTTCAGAGATTGCAGTTTTGGAAAATCCTCTAGCTACACAGACACAAACACACACACACTCTCACAGAGACACACACACACCACACACAAACACAAACACCCACACAAACACAAACACCAACACACATGCGCGTGTGTGAGTATGTGTGCGCGCGTGTGTGTGTATGTGTGAGTGGAATTGAGGGTCTCACGCCGTCATGCAACCATGTCCTGATTTTCGGCCTACGAATTCTGATTTACAGAATACAAGATACAAGTCGGATAGTACAGTGTATCTGGAATTGCTACACATTTTTAATACACGGCAAGTATCCTTCAATATACTTCTTATCACTTTACTAATTTCATTTTTTATTTTGATAAATCCTAGTTTGTGCAAACTTATATACAACTAAATGTGTAGCACATGCGTCATTGAGTGTACTTCTGTGTATAGGAAATTATATAAACACGTATGTAAATTTTCATATGCACGAATGCGTCTAAGTATATATTTACCACAGCAACAATATGTATCTGCGAGTGTTTACTTCTTTGCTCGCAGTGTGCATATTTTTTGTTACTTATATTTTTTGTTACTTTTGTTACTTATATTTTCACAACATATTCAGGCACATGTGTATTCCAAGGTGCATATATTCGTGTATTTAGATATTTGTGAGTATACACTCAGATGATGTGTTCATATCATTTGTTTAACTTGTATATAGGGTGTATTCGGTAAAGGCATGCACAAACACACATATACGTACACACACATATATAGATAGATACATATATACATACTTACATATAAATGCATGTAAATGCATATATCTATCTATATATGTGTGTGTATGTGTTTGTGAGCTGTGTGGGTATGTATGTGGGAGTTTGTGTGTGGGGGAGAGAGGTGAGAGTATATGTGTGTGCAAGTATATATATATATATATATATATATTATATATATATATATACACACACACACATATATATATATATATATATATATCTTTATATATATAAAACTGAGAATGTGTGTCTGTCTGTTTGTGTGTTTCCCTAAAACTTGAAAACTACACAACCAATTTCATTCAAACTTTACACATGCCTTACTTAGGGTACATGTAGTTTCATGGGCAAAAGAAATGTTCAACTTCTTGCCTAGAGCGAGCCCATAGCAATATCATATCTTCTCCACTATTTCAGTATTACGTGTTAAAAGTGAAACAAAAACATTTCTCTATTTTATGTCAGATGCTTTCACTTTAACAATAAAAAAATAATAACAATTGAATTATATGTAGTAAGTAATAATTAAAATCAAACTAAAGTATAATGTAATCGTAACATAACAAAAGTAAAAATAGCAATTGGTATAAAATTGCATCAATGATTTGAACTTGAATAAGTGGTTTCACATGAATGGGAATAAATTAAATATAAAATTAGCGTGCAGAAATGGAATAGTCCAGATGGATAATAAAAAATTAAATTAAAGAAAAGACTATTGTCTATAAAGTATACAATGTAGAGAAAAAAGAAGAGCAAATAAATTCCAGTCTGTTATATATTTTGAGTATTGTTATCACTAGCGATATCAAGATATAACTTTGTATTTTGTATTTTATGTGTAGATGTATATATGTAGATGTACATGTAATATGTACACATATATATACACATATATACATCACTAGCACTATGACCCGGCAACGACGGGTCTTTAATGCTAGTATATATATATACATATGACAGCCCTTATGCTAGAAGTAGAACCGCTATGGTCTTACCACTAAGAAATGTTCCCAAGAAAAATTTAGCAAACACCAAAACTTAAGCGAGCAAGACAAATGAAAAGTCACGAAAATATTGATTATTCACATACATGTTTCACTATTAACAAATTACGTAATTTTCCTTACGTAATTCGTCCGTTATATAATACGTTTTATATATATATATATATATATATATATATATATATATATATATATATATATATATATATATATAATGGATACTAATTCATTTTAATTTGAATACGGTTAAATTCTCTTTGCAGATGTTTGGTGTGATTGTTAAAATAATGTCATATCAAAAATTCTGGCAAAATTTAGAGAAGTGGTTACTCAGTAATTTTGTGCATTTTCTATATATTTTTCTTGTAGTACACGTGTAAGTAAGTATATATTTATGCATATACATGAACACATGTAGATAAGCATACATAGATAACAGCTCGGTTAACTAACACCGAATGCGCTTCAGAGATTTCAGTTTCGGAAAAACCTCTAGCGACGCGCGCGCGCTCACTTACACGCACCACACACAAACGCAAATAAACAACCACGCAGACACATGTGTCTGTATATATATATATGTGTATATATATATATATTATATATATATATATATATATATATATATATATATATATATACATATATATATATACATATATTTTGCATTATAACTCACCACGTGGAATATTATAAAATTTTTTCCTCCCTAAAATGCCTGACTGTGAAAATGTTTGAAAATCGATGGAAGAATGTAGTACGGATGTTGCGAGTGAATGTAACCTCATGAATGCGACGCATGACGTATCTCAGGTATCAGTGGCGAGGCGGGGCTCGTGAGATACGAATTGAACCCACCTTCCCACTCCATCCGTCCATCTGACCCCAATCAGATTGTATTGTCCCTTATCTATGTTGTCTCCTTGTGGAAAATAAAAGATCACACCGAACTCACCCCCACACACACAAACACACACACACACACACACACACACACATATATATATATATATATACAGTAAGAAAAGGGAAGCAAAGAATTTCGATTATCTCACGTGTTGAGTTGTTATGCAACAAATATATATACAATAAAAGAAGGGAAATGCACACAATTTACATAGTTTTAATATCTTTTTAATGTAAGAGTATTGTGGTTGTTGACCGATTTTGCTTTCGCTAATCATGACATTTAAATTGTAGTAATTTCGTATTTTCTTCGGATTTTAGTCCATGTTCTTGTATGAAAGATTTTGAATGAATCAATAAGTAGAAAAATCTAATGGGAGGTAATTGGTGATAGTTATAACTCAAGAGAGGGGAAATAGTTGCTCATTTTTGGTGTGGGATAATTAAACATACAAAAGCCATAAGCTAAAGTAGTGAGATGAATTATGTACAGTGATGGATATGTGATCATGAATTTAAATGTGTACTGAAACAAAAGTTGGTTATGTGCTCTGTATTTTTCGATAAATAAATTTTGTTTATTTAAACGTTCCTGCACTGTTAGATGGATAAAACTGTGAAATTTGGCTGAAGATTCCCTGCACATCTCTCTATGTGTTAACCCCCGTACTTTCGGAAACTGATCCGTTCGTTATGTAGTGTGGTTCTCTGTCGACGTGCCAGATTGTCTGTCCTATATAGTTATGTCCACAACATGAACTTGTTACAACATAAATTAAATTTTCCGATGCACAAGTGTACCTCTCTCTCTCATTGTTTGAACTGAAATTCCGAGCCTTGCAGTAGGCTGGGGCATGATCCACAGTTTGGATGTCTACATTTTATAACAGTTGGTTTTGTGGTTGTTGTGTAAAGCTTCGCATTTGTCAGAAGCCTTTTCAGCGACTTGGGTTGCTTTTACATTTGATGAATTTATATTTTCAGAATTTTGTTCATTTTTGGGTCTCTAGTGAGCATTGGTAGATTTTGTACAATATTTGTACAAGTATTTCCATATGACACAACTATGTAAATCCTTTTCGCTAAATTAAAGGGAATATTTCTTTTGATGTGTTTCGGGTGGCATGAGCTAAACAGAAGATATTCCATTGGTTTACAATAAATGTCAGTTACAATTTGGTTAGTGATTTTTTTATCAGAATATCTAAGAAAGGGAGTTGTTCTTTGCTATATTCCATTATAAACTGAATGTTAAGGTTTATACTATTTGGTATTGATTTAAATTCCAACATTTTATAAATGGTTTCATTCCAAATGATACAGCAGTCATCCAGATACCTTTTCTAGTTCTCCCTTATATAATGCTTAAATGGATATCTATATTTTCGCAGTGACACTTCATATATGGTGAATTCTAAATAACCGATTATTAGGTTTGCAGGAACAGGGGCTGCTTTCGTTTCCATCTCAATTCCGCATTTTTGTCGATAGTAGGTGTCATGAAGGATAAATTTAAAAGTTTTATATATATATATATATATATATATATATATATGTGTGTGTGTGTGTGTGTGTGTATGTGTGTGTATGTAAGTGTGTGTGTGTGTGTATGTATGTATATATATATATATACATACAGAGAGAGAGACATAAGTGTGTATTTTTATGTATGCATATGAATGTAAACCACCATGTTAATGTGTAATTTTAAAAAACTCAGATGAAACGGTTTTCAGATTCAGTATGTATGCATGTATATATGTGTGCATGTACTTATACGTGCAGAGTTGTATATTTTGTTTTATGTATGTCTTCTTATGCATGTACTTGCATGTCTAGACATGCTCATACATACTTGAATGATAAATTTCTGGAAAGTGTCACAGATTTTTACAGTTCCAAGGAGTGTTTGGATCTGTAATCTTCGAATCAGCTTTCCCCTTACTGATTTTGAAAGCTTAATTTCTCAAGATTGGTATGTAGGTAGTGTATTATATTTGCATGTCTCTTCTTTTTTTAATCATATAAATTCATCCTCTCTGGTTTGTAACAAATATACAAAGGTCCATCTTTGGAATGTAGATAAGGAAACCAATGTCATATTTAAACCTAAGAAAAGTCTTGTATAGTTTTACTGTTTCCCTTACAGATCGTATTTGCAAAATGAGAGTCAGTTGGTTGATCGCTTTTTCTGAAAATCCAAGCGTATCCAGATTGACAGATATACATTTACTTACAAAGCCAAGTGCTCCAATTATTATTGGTATAAAAGTAAATTTGTAGGTTTCGAAGCAGTTATGCATACTTAACTTTCCCTTTGATTTTCAGGGATATTCACATAGGCCTGTCGATATTACTATTTTTGCGCAGATTTCCAGTCGGCGTCAGAATCTTGCGGCTTTTAGTGTCTAAGAAGTGAATTTCTTCTACAGACCAGTCAAATATACCAAATTTTGAAATCAGCATTACTAGTGCAAATACATTGTGGGATATTGTCTTGTTACAAAAGGAGAGTTCAGACTGATATAATTTTCTTAGTCAGGTGTAATATTCTTGGGTCGCCCTAACTTTATTCACAGTACCTTCGTAATATATATTTTCATCAATGCCTAGGTAATTGTAGCATTCTGTGTGGGACAGGAGAGATAGTGAGATTACTGATGCATAGATTTTGTGTCTGGGGGGACTGATTTTCCCCGTTCAACAATCAAATAAGCACAATTCTTCTGGCCAAATTCGATTCCTGCGTCAGATGAAAATGTTATTAATTCCAGATGCTTTATAGCATTGTTAACATTGAGGTCATCCACAAAGGAATTATGAGTTATATTAATATCTGTTGCAGGTGCAGATCCGAGAATGTAGCTGTTTTTGCAGATCCTAGAATGTAGCTGTTTTGGTTTTTTTATGTAGCAGGAATGATAATGGGTTTAACGCCAAAATGAACAGAATTAAAGAGAGATTATCTCCCTGGAATAAAATATTCCCTTTGAAATATTTATGGCATTAGAGACAGTCGTTTCATTCTCTTTTCTAAGTGTGAAGATTGTTACCCAAGCCTTTTTGAGTCTCTCAGTGGCAGCAATTAAGGTAGCAGACACTTTCGCACAGTAGAAACACTTCAGCACCCGCGTGTGAGGAATAGAATCAAATGCCTTCCTATAATCAAGCCATACTGTTGTAAGGCTCTTACGATGATCTTTTCCCTCAGAGAATACAGCTTGTATGTATGTATGTATATTTATATATACATACATCTAAAGAGATGTGTGTGTCTGTGTGTGTGTGTGATTGTATGCATGTAAGTATGTATTTATCTACGTATGCATGTATGTAGCCCAAAATTCATCAACTTCGTTTGTGTTAAAGAGAGAACGAATATGCTGGTGACATTTCTCCTTTCCCAATTTGCATGGACAGCGTATCATATGTTTACTCCAGTGTTTAGATGTCAGCTTACAAATACAGTTTATTGTGCTTTTATGCTTTTATGTATAACTCTCAAGCAGAATATCTACAAAAATTACATACACATAAAAGCATTGTATTCACGCTTTAATTACTAATTCCTTGGCGTCAGTTTTGTACTAACGTGCTAAAGTGAAGAAGTGAGACATCAAACATTGTGATCTTACTGGGTTTAGTTACATCTCATGCAAATATGTCACACTCATTCAATGCCAAATACAATTGCCTACGTTAATACATACAAATATTCATCAAAAGCATGCTTTCAAGCATTCATTCATACATGCATGCATACACACGCAGAAATGGAGATAGAGCAAGAGAGACAGAAAGATAGAGAAAGTTCCAGTTGTGATTTTGTCGCCTGATAACTGATACGATAGATGCAACACTATAAGATTATAGAATGCATTTCATGAATACATTAATTCACTTGTGCTACTGCATATCTAATATATTGATTGATATGTACGGCTTGACCTGCTTGCAGTTTCGATGAGGGAAAAATATATAAACTTAGGCACTGTTATAATATACAGTAACTTTCATTCATTAAACATCTTTTTAGGTTTTTCATACATCAAACTTATTGATACAATTTTTACTCATTATTTATCTTTTATCAAAAACTGCATTCTAAAAATGAAGATGTGGTTCTATTTCCTTTCTGCCTATTGTTCTCTTGTTCGTTTTTGTATTTCCGTTCGTTTCTATATAGTTTACTTCTTGTTTTAGCTTTTTCTCGCGTTTTCAGTTTTATTCTTTTCTTTGAGTAGCGGTAACTTTTAGTACAGAGGGAGTTTGTTTTGTACATATTTCATTTAGATACAAAATACAGCCGTTTCTTTTATGCAGAAAATATTTCCGCTGTGATTAAAATTGGAAATTTAGAAGGTATTGTGACTTTAGCAGAACCCGAATGTTGTCTTACAAACGTATGGCTTTCTACAGTTCCTGCCACATGGAATCGCTATTTTTAACAAATATCACAACAAAAGGCACAGATCCATAAATCCTATGTGAAATTTCTATCGCTATAAAATATGGCATGCCTGTTTGTGTTATATTAATTCAAAAATTCTTTTAAAAACCAAAGTTCAAAAAATGACCAGTTATTATGGGGTTTTTTTCCCATTCAGTAGAATGCCTTCTTTTCTTATATTTCTACTTTGATACACACACACACACACACATCATACAGGAATATACCCACATATATATGCGTACATAATATGTATATGTATATAAATATATTATATATCTTTATATATGTTTCAGAGATGAAGGCTTTATGTTTATGTGGATTTGCGTCAAGTAATGACATTAAGTCTATTCAAACTGCTATGGTTTGTTAATGGTAGCATTTGGTGGTGAACAACAGATCAAGATAATCTGAGTGCTTTTCTAACTCGAAAAATAACAACACTTTACAGTCAAATGCCTGTCATCCAACACCATGTGATGAGAACAATCAATGTTTTCTTCGGTGTTAAAAGTTGCAGAATGTCCAGTTCTTTGGCCGTCTTCAATATTCCCCCTTCTCCACTTAAATTTGGCTCCCCACTCTTGCCCTATACAGTACTCTTGCACTTTATAATAATAGTACAGAAAATGATATTGCGCCAGCACCAGGTAGAATTATTGAGTTGCCTTCTCTACAATTGAATGCTAACATCGCAATCAGCGTAGTAACATAGCTCTCCTGCATTCATCAAGTTACCTGTCATGCTTATTTGGTACCCAGAAGCAAGAAAACAAAACATTTCTCAAACCGAATGTAGTTGCGACCTCAATTCTTCAGTTTGTGTGAAAAGTAATGCAAGTTATTGTATGTTTATGAAAGTCTGAGTAATTACAATGGGCGTCGTTAAATGATAACTAACATGTATGTGTTTGCGTATGCGTATGTGTGTGTGTTTGATGTATGTATGCAATTTATGCATCTGTGTGTGTATGCATGTGTGTGTGTGAATATATAACAACAAATGGATTGTTTTTTGGTTATCATCCACCTAACTTGAAACCTGCATTTCGCATTGATCTGGAGATTATTGGGTGCAGCGCAATGGGTACAGCGTTTGTACCCATGTGTAACCTTGATGACTCTTGTATATTCAGTCGACCACTTATGATTGTACGCAGTACTTGGCTACAAATCGGTATTTACGTTAACAAAATACGTATTTCACTCCAAATATTATATGTACATGATAGCGGTATCACCGAGCTGACCTTCAATGCTGGAAATTATATATATATATATATATATACTAGCAGAGATACCCGGCGTTGCCCGGTTACATTCAATTGAAGAATTAGACTTTTCTGTTATATTTTCTGAAGGAACTGGAATATCTATGTTTCGAATTTCATCAAAATTGCAGATGAGGGTTATTTCCCTCTTTACACACACTAAAAAAAATTGTAATCGTGCCACAGGGAAACCAAAAGACGAATGATCACAATAAGCAGTCAGTTACCCTACCCTAGTCGTTACCACTCCCAATGTAGGATTCCTCACCATCCAGATGACAAGCACAGCCGTCAGATGCATTACGAATCTATAGCAATTGGAAGGACGTGACCCAACTGAAATCAACATTAACAACCGTGTGACGTGAGGGCTTAGGAGAAATTAAAGTGTCACCTCTGGAGTTTGCAAATGACCACTATACTGATACGTAACTGGACAGAATGAATTTAAAATCTATAAACGTCTTTGAATAACCAGTCACTCATCTGGGAGGGCCTTGTAATCAATGTTACCATCTGGGGTATATATATATATATATATATATATATATATATATATATATATATATATATAAATAGATAAGTATCCATCTTTATACTCTACTTAATGTGGATATATTGTTTAACAAATATATGTTAGAATAGCCTGATATCCAATACCATATGATGAACACGATCAATGTTTTCCTCGGTGGTGTCAGTTGCAGAACGTCTAAGTCTTTGGTAATTTTCAATATTCTTCCTTCTTCTCCTAAAAACAGCTGCCCACTCTTACACTGTTGATAAGGCTGCAGCGTTATCTCCTAATATATCAGCTATATCAATATGAACGCCCTTGGAAGCTCAACCGTTTTCCTGCATGTTGTTGATAACAACAGTACGATGCCAAATTCTTACCATTTTGAAAAGTCACGACTAGTTACTTTTGAAAGTCTTCAAACAGTCATATTTCAGTTTACCTGGAAAGGAACAATAGATTATAAGAACTGTTCAAATTAATGCATCCAAGATTTCACAGCGCAAGTATGAAGTCTTCATACTCACTCCATGAACTCGTGTGCTTGTATGTGTAAGCGCGTACGCGTTTGTGTTTTTGTATATATATATATATATATAAGTCCCGGGGTCGATTTGCTCGACTAAAGGCGGTGCTCCGGCATGGCCGCAGTCAAATGACTGTAACAAGTAAAAGAGTAAAAGAGTAAACACAAACTTACATACATACATACACACACACACATATATGTATATACGTGTGTGTGGATATGTATGTATACGTGTATGCATACATCAGCGTGTGTATACACATATGTGCTTTTGTATCTGAATACTTGTGTCCGTTTGTGTGTGAAAATAAGTGAGTGATTTCCGAACGAACTGATCACAAGTCCTTCTAAATGGAAAGTAGCAATTTTTTTCCTAATTCCAGAACCGACATTTACACTGTACTTCTCATTTATACGTTGAATGTAACTAAGTCAGAAAACAATTTTAAAAAACAAGTAAATACATGGTCAAAAAGCAAGTAATATATGGAAAACTTTACTGAAACACATCAGTATTGGGGAATGGTATAATTTTGTCAACGGACTCTGTGTAAAAAAAACTCAACGAATTAGAAGAGCTGCAAACAAATTGGCATGTATACAAGTCACTCACAAAATGTCAGGTGTATTATTTTCTTACGCCCACTTACGCTCTATGTTCAAATTTCGCGAGCGTTAACTTTACCTTTCATTTTACCATACTTCATAAAATATTGATCAAATCAAGTACTGGATTTTTATATTGACTGTACTCTCCCACCAATGCTTGCAATAGTTACAGAATACTGCCTGTGGATAGTTTACAAAAAATGGTCGATGGCTACACAAGATCACTTAGTTTCGTGACTCAGAAATTCTACGTTCAAATCACGGTTTCAGATTCAAAACAAGCTTAGTACCGGTAATATAATAAGGGTGATTCCAAAACTAATATTCGATACTATACTAAAAGCCACTGAGAGATCAGATTGCCTGTGCTATTTTTTTTACTTATTAGAAATATAAAGCAAATTTGTCACGAATTAAATCGTACTATCAGAAAAAAAAAAAAACACTGAATAACAACTTGCAGCCTATGTCTGCTGCTGACTATTGATCTAGAGATAAGAAAAGACCAGTCCTGAAAGAATGTTAATATCATAATCCAATTATACAAAAAAGTATAAAATTCTTTTAACTCTACTGTACGAAATTGGGTTTAATCAGTTAAGAAGTCTTCCTGGATGTAGAGCGCTTGCGAAAATGTTATGACCACTGCGTTTACAATCCACGCTCTTAACAGAGTAAAACACTACATATGGTGTAAGGACTGCGACTACAAAGGGCATCCTAGAAATTTGACCACATATTTTCTGTTTCTTGCAAATTCACCCATGATAGTTGATTTACCGTTAATTGGGGTACGTAAAATACCACAATTAATTTTTTTTTTGTAATTATCTCCAACATTTCGTATATGTTATTATGAAAACAATGCTTGTGCTAATATATTTTATGATAAACATTTTCCCCTACAATCTCTGCATCATTTTTGATATAGATAATTGACCAAGGATAAACAGTAGCGATTCAACTAAAAATTCAAATCACTAGAAGTAAAAATATCAGTAACAGATTTAACGATGTGGAAAATTTCAGCAAAAAGAAGTTCAAATTTATTTGGACCCGCAAATATTGCGACAAATAAGTACATTTATTTCTGATGCCCCTAATAGTCATAATATTTAATAATTATTTATTATTCATGAAGCCTAAATATCAAAGATACTTAAAAGTCAACAAAATTGAAGCTTAGACACACAATATCTTCAATGCTGAAATATACGAACAGATGTTTCCTAAATAGACATAAAATCTCACATAAAGCAGAAACCTGCAATCTCTACCCAAGGTAGTCAGTAAAAGCTTGGTTTTGGCATTAAAGTTTCAAAATTGATACCTGCTAATTATACTTGCATAGCACTAGGAAAAACCTTATATTCACTTCACTAAAAATTAAAACATAGGGACTGTCTTTATTAGATGTAATGTTACTACAGAGCAAATATTTAAACACAAAATTTATAACCTGCGAAAAAATATATAGGGGAATCTGTGGTTTCTAGGATACGGAAGAGTCACTTATATTCATTACAAGTGGATGAGAGCACAGGCGTTACAGATAATTGTAATTTAATGGGCTTCACTGCAGATAATTCTAATTTAATGTGATTAATGTTGTCAATGACACCATTCACATGAGTTTATGGTTTGCAAATTGCTTCCAAGGATAACAACAGCTTAAGAAATGTTTGAGCTTCTGACTGATTTTATCATTGAACAAATATTTACTGGGGAAATGTGTTGGACTGGATACCGATGGACCATGAGGTAGGTTGACTCAATGGTATGCTCCAGAAAATTCCATCAATAGCACCAGAAGTTGCATCACGGCATTTTAGTATCAAGAACAAACTTTAGCTGTGAAAAGTATGACCATATTTTTAAACTGCACTCTTCAATAATGTGAAATTTATAAATGACTAGCAGTATCGCCCGGCGTTGCTCGGGTTTGTAAGGGAAATAACTATAAAGCATTTTTAGAGAGTTATAGCCAAAAAATAGCAAAAGAATGCATTAAAAATGGAAAAAAATTATAGTAAATTTTTTTAAATCGTTGACTCATCGTAGGCATTTTTAGAGTTACTTCCCTTATATAATAGCAAAAAAATGCATTAAAATGGAAAAAATGATGGTAAATTATTTTTAAAATCGTAGACTCTTCGTAGACGCGCGCTAATACCCAGAAGGGCTCGATATGAATCACAACTATAAGATACCCGAATTTGGTTAAACTGCACCGCAAAATGTGGGAGTAGTTAGGAATGTAAATCGTAGGAGACAGACACAACTTCACTTTTATATATTGTTTTGGTGTCTTCAAGCCATGAAGTCGTTGTTCTAAAAGAACGCTGGTCTCCTTGACAACGCATTACGACGTTGATTTCCTTACACTCCCTTCCCCACAGCTTCACGAGGGAGGGAAGAAGGGGTAGAAGCAGGTGCAGGCATGAGCGAGGACGCCAACTCCGCCGCCATCGACACACGAAAAATTATGCATTAAAATGGAATAAAAAATGATGTTAAATTATTTTTAAAATCGTAGACTCATCGTAGACGCGCCCTAATACTGAGACGGGCTTGATATGAATCACGACTATAAGATACCCGAATTTGGTTAAACTGCACCGCGAAATGTGGGAGTAGTTAGGAATCTAAATCGAAGGGGACAGACACTCACACAACTACAGTTTTATATATATAGATATAAACTCTTGATTGAATAACTAGATCATTATTGAGTTGTACAAAGAATCAGAAATTGTGAATTGCAGTTGTTATCAAAAGGAAATATTTGAAAGCATACTTAATTTAGAAAGCATTATCATTTTGTGATTAACGACCTCAATCGGCGACTGGTATTATAAGTGCTTTTAAAGATATATTTCCTGAATCCGATAGCATGTGTGACCTTTTATTTCAAATATTAAATTTCTTAAAATTAAATCTATAAAGCACAAATATTATTAAAGTACATGAGAAGGTGAAAGAAGTAGTTGAAGAAGTCGTCTTTATGAACGTGGAGAGTTTTAAGACGAAATTGATACCTTTGGAGCATTATCTAAACCTCCAGAATCTTATTCCGAAATAAACTTTCGATTAGACATGCTTTGTTGCTTAAATGCCAACTGAATTCTTCGAAATTCCTGGAAATTTGAATAAATATCTTCCTGCAATCCATGCCAACAAAATGTAATTAGCGAACCATTCAGTGTAAAAGAGAAATTGAAGAGAAATTGCTTAGCGGTATTACGTTCAAAGTTCAAATTCTACCGAGATCAACTTGAACTTTTATACTCCCGTGGTTAATAGAATAAGTACCAGTTGAACACTGGGATCGATGTAACCGATTTACCCTCTACCCCAACATAGCTGGCCTTCTGCTAAAATTTGAAACCAATATTTCTCCGGCTATAAGTGACCTGGAAAAATCATTACCACGCCGGTAATGCTTAGCAGCATTTTGCTCAGCTTTATGTTCTGAGTTCAAATTACACCGTGGTCGATTTTGCCTTTCATCGGTTTGAATCGATAAAATAAGTACCAGTTAAGCATTGAGGTTGATGTAATGGGCTTAGTCCCGCCTTGAAACTGCTGGTCTTGGGCCAAAATCTGAAGCCAAAATTTGAAGACAAGGTCATCTTGAAATGGCAATAACTAAAGGACTGAGGCCGATTCTTTTCTTCAACTCTCTGTCTTTCTCTTTCTCTTACTCTCTCAGTTTCTCTTGTTGGCTTTTGTTCTATCTCTCTCACACATTCTCCCTCGTTCTCTGCCCTGTCTCTCATTTCTTAATCCATTCTGTCACACTTCTGCTTAAAACCGATTATGTTGCGGCTATAGAAAATGTGCAGGAAGATTATTGAAATCGTCCTTTTTCCATAAATTAATAGATAGTGACTAAAACGGAAAAAAAATCTGATATGCTTTTGGGGCCGGCCAAGAACTAATTGACGTGAAGTACAGCAAAGGAGGGAAATGTACAAAGATATCTGATACACATTCTGTTCGAAAAGTGTTTAGTCATACGTCCAGAGAAGACCTAGGGTAGAATTACAGAAAAATGTGTATTTCAATTTATAAGGAGAGCTTAAGTATATGTCAGTCATACTGTTTACATTTTTTACATAAACTATGCTCTGGAGAGTTGAATAAATATTTTCAAGACGCAGCCCATAGTTAATATTGACAATTCGATTGGCAAGTCAAAGCTCGACGGCTTTGGACAAATGTCATTCCCTGTTTGGTTTTCATTTAAAACAGTTTAAACGAATGATAAAATATAGTTTGATTGATTGTTTTCTATATTAGGTCATGTGTGTGTGGGGGGGTGCATTATAGGAATATATATATATATATATATATATATATATATATATATATATATATATATATACATAGATATAAATATATGCGTATGTAGGTATAGAACTATATATATATATATATAAGCATATCTATGAATATATACGTGCATACATAAGTATATATATAAGGGAAGATCACGCACATAATATTATATATATATATGTGGGGGAAGGTGTCTGTATCTGTGTATGTGTGTATGCATGTATGTATGTGTGTATGTGTGCATGTATGTATATGTATATGAGAACTTTAAGTTAGGTAAAATATGTTTATGACATATTTGAACTTCTAAAGGCAAATTCACTTGGTAAACGGTGTAAAAACTGGGAATCCGACAGGGGGCAGATATAGTATTTTTACATCCTCACTTTATTATTATTATTAGTGTATTTGAAATAGTTCTTTCGTTCGACATTCTGCTTTCGTGTCTCTTCTTCTTTCTACTCTTGACCATTCTATTCTATCTTATTCTTTCATTCCTTAATTGATTTCAGCTTTTGCGTGAGATGTAAACAAGTATCGTGCCCTTCTATTTGACAAAAAAAAAACAGAACTTAGATACCAAAAAATTTGTAGCCGATTCAAATATATTCTGTAGATTTCCATTTCGGATACATTGGTTTCAAATTTTGTCTCAGGGTCAACAAGCTCAGGAAGGATCCAAGTCGGTTTTATCGAACCCTGTTGTCAACTGGTCATTTTGTTGTAAAACCTGAAAGGATGAAAAGCAAAGTCGATTTCGGTGGTATTTGAACTCAGAACATACAGAGGAGCACTAAATATTTTACCCGGCCTATTAATGATTCTGCTACTTCGACATACTATTCTAGAACGATATATTAACAAAACACATCTCCGATATTTACTCCCAATGTGGTGCGTGCAATAACTGGGTATAACTCCAAGAATAGTGTAACATATAAAATCTATTGTTGCTGTTTAATTTCACTATATTCCCACCAACGAAAGATTTTGAACTTCAGCTTTTTCAATTTACACTTATCCGGAAACATGTGCGTGTGCGTGCGCACGTGAATGTATTTGTGACATATTGGTTAATTGACTTATTAATGCATTGATTGACTCTTTGAATTATAGTTCAAGTTCTCTAGGTTGATTTATATTTTATTGTCCTGTTGGTTTACTGTGCTCTTATATTAATGTCGTTTGATGGTTTCCTCTGTTGCTTCAAAGATTTGCTGTTCAAATATAAAACTGCTTTAATTGTTTAATGATTTATTACTTTATTGATTTGTTCATCAATTCTTGAACTTGCTTCTTGGTCTTTGGACGTTGATTTCACCAGTTTTTTTTTTGTAGTAATTACCACCTTTGTAACTTTGTTGTTATTTTATTGAGTTGATGCAGTGTTCGTTCTTTTTTGTTAAACCCCAACAGCAGACCTATGATCAAACACATTCTAACTTTGACTATCCAATCTTTTTTTTTATAGAAATAGAGTTCCTTAGACTACATTATCAAATTTGTCCTACCTTTTTTTATGATGGTCGGGTATAATTTGAGGGAGATTCCATTGTTATTTCTAGTAAGTCGAAACGCCGCATAAATAATTTTTCATGTGTGTTGTTGATGTAATTTATATGCGGCTAATTAAATATCATGCTTCTAATTATTTACTTGTAGACATATTAGAGATTAATAATGAGCAGTTCAATACCTTGATTATCAGATAGTTAATTTATTCAATGTTTTTTATATATTTATCATAATTCATGCATCTCCGTAACTTTTTATTAGATTTTAGTTACTGCTTGTCAATTTCCTCCTTCCAGACGATCACAATGTCGATTGCATACCATATTTATACAACAACAAAAATCTTTATTGTTCTTCCTGTCTTTCGAACTTCAGATTCATTTAAGGAAAGCAATAATCAGAGAGTTAACAAGGTATATACTTGAAAAGAATGTAGGGTCAAGTCAACTGAAATATCAAACGTCAGATTGTGGCATATTACAAATAATAAAATTTTGGCACGCACGTTTTTACCATTAATTAATTTACAGAGATCATTGGCCTGTATGTAGTCATTTATTTCTCCATTGACAGGGAGGACAGTTTACAGACATTCATTTATTTATCAATTAATGACAATCTCCTTAATGAATTAGTGGTTTATGTCGGTGTGACATAGATTAGATATAAAACCAAAATAGTCATGTGAGATGAAATAGAGGTCATAGTTGTTGCTTCATAACAACTTATAACGATAGACCACTTTATTTTCCGTAGTTTTTTTCCCTATCTATTTCTAACGACATGTGGTGTCGTTATACCTTTATTGATTTTTATATGCATTGTTTGATTACTTTAAATCGATTCACTATTCTTGTCATGGTGCATTTGTCTAATCAGAGTTTTACGTTGAAACCTTTGTTGAATATCTTTGTTCAGTCAGTTATTGAGTTCTGTTGCTGTGCTTGATTTAACAATTATGTTTTGTTTCATTCAGCAGTTCGCATGGTGTTCTCAAGGGCTTATCTCCACAGCTATACGAAACTTTTTCTACATTATCTAAGTTGTTTTTGTTTACCCTGAAGCGAACCATGATTGTCTCAACCTCTGATCAAAATATTTCAGTCGTGATCAACTCGTTTTTTTTTCAGTACAACCTTATCGAATGGGCCCTTCATATAAAAATATGATATTAAGGTGTGATTTTATGAAGATTTCGCTGTTATTTCTTATAAGTCGAATAACGACAAATATATTAGCACGACGTCATTTCTATACTTTGGAGAAGTGGGTAAGAGTTCCTTTCTGTAAACCATCCGAGAATTTCGAAGTATATTTACAGTTTGGGGGGATTATTATTATTATTATTATTGCTTTCATGGAAGGAATGTATCTTAACTTCTCAGACCGGAACTTAAGCATTTGATTTGAACCGTGTTCCTATCAATTAAATAACAGTGTAAGTATAGGGTAGGTTTCATCAATAACGGTATTCTGTCATTCTTGTTTCATTATGCAGCCTTTTTTTTACCTGCATATATTTGCACACATATACACACACAAACACACATACGAGATGCAGACACACAGACATACATAAACACACACAGATAAGTATATGGTTGGGTATTCCGCTCACGATTGTAAGCTTGTGAGTTTGATTCCCGGCAGCGTGCTGTGTCCTTGAGCAAGACACTTTATTTCCATTTCAAATTGTTCTAGTTCAATCAGACAGCAAGATGAGTTGTACCTATAATTCAAAGGGCCAGCCTTCGCACATTCGGGAGTTTTTACTCCTTCATCAGCACCCATCGAATCTATTAATCATTCCCGAACTCAATGCTTAAATAGCCACTACATATAGAGGAGTAACGTTATTGGAGATACCAATTTACATATTAAACACATTCTTGGAAGCTGGTCCGTAAATATTAATGATGTCTAGGCACACAGTATTTCGTTAAGCAAATATAACATACTACAAAGAATATTAAACATTTTTAAAAGTCAATACTGTGTATTACTGTGTTAGCAGTAGCACACATTTATTTATATCTGACGTCCCGGACACGAAACGCCGTAACAAAATCAGAACATCTGTAGAGATGACCTTAACACGTGATTTAAGTGTATTGTTAACACAGTAGTACACCGTATTGACTTATAAAAAGTTTACTATACTTTATAGCATATCATGGTTCCCTAACAAAATAGCGTGTGCCTACAAGACATTAATATTTACGTGCCAGCCGCCAAGAATGTGTTTAATTTGTACATTTTTATATCCGAAAACGTTACACCGCTAAATGTAGTGGCTATTTAAGCAATGAGTTTGTTGATGATTAAAAGGTTATATGTGGGACTGAAGAAGGAGAAGAAACTCGTAAAATAGGCACTTATGTGACCATTACCAACGTTTTCATCTGCGATATCATTGTTTGTTCGCATCTGATGACACGGATACGAAACGTCGTAACAAAATCAGCACCCTAAACCTTTTAGATTTAAACCTATGGAGATTTAGTGGTTGTGGGGCCAAAATACAAATGGTCTATTTCACCTTTGTCCTCTTCGCACCAATTTTGAAGAACCTTAACCATATGAAAATAGTGCATTATTGTCCAGGAAGATTAATACGAGAAAACAATATTTGTAACAAGATGAACATGATCAACCAAAATACACAGATAATCTTTGGTGTTGACTCCTTCATATAGAACTAAAGAGCTAAGAAATTCCGGGACATGGCTGTCCGAGTCCTCACATAGCTACCTCTATCTTTCAACAGTCTACGAGGAAGTCTTGTATTAACTGTCTCCGGATTTAAAGTTGTCCCGGTGTGAAAAAGAGCAAATGATGATTCACCAAAGATATCATTATTCCATTGAATAGTTGACAACTTCTTATAGTCGAGTCACCATTTCTTATGCTTATCAATGCTGGTGGGTGGTAGGAAATGTTTAGCAATTGCAACCCTCCATTATTGCTTACCTTCATTTCGTAGGGTTCCAGTCACAAGGGATCAAAATGTCAATCAGAATACATAGATTTTCATATCAGTTTTTGATTTAAAACATCTGAGCTTACTTGTACCACGTATTCTCAATTTTATGTGAATCTTTTTATATATAGCCTAACTGAAATTGGTACTTGCTCGATACTGCGATTCTCACTTCTGTGAATAACCATTGATATTGTTCAGGTAAAAATAGCCCTTCCTGTTTCTACTTTTAGTGCAGATATTTTGAGCTATTAGTAGATTATAGCTCACATCAGTTTCGTCTATTTTTACTGATCACCTTCAACGTATCGCTTCATTTTAAAACTAATCTTGCATAGAGTCATGCTTGGATGACTTAATCCGGAGAAAGACGGGGCTTTTTTGATATTATATCCATATTCAAATCTTTGCCGCTTAATCAGTGGAAGAACTATGACAATATTCATATGAAAGGAATTAATCTTCAGAGAGGGGAGCTTTACCTCCTCCAAATGTATTCATTGGACAAGTGATGGTGCTATATCGAGTGATAGATTCAGTCAAAATCCTCAAGCATATCGTTGAATGTTCTATTAATGAGAAGCTCGTATTTTTTATTTTATTTTTTACGACCGAACTAAATTACTCGTGTATATATTTTTAAGACAATAGAATGTGAATCGAACAAAAATTGACTACTGCATCAGACGTATCGATCTGCGATACACAGACTTTCTCGTTGGATCGTGTATAATATTTTACTAATATTGATATAATGAATCTTCAAATTTGTTAATAGAGTATGAATGGAAAGAAAATGTAGCAAGAATAAGGAGCATCTGTGACGTATTCCCGTTTTATGAGGGTGGAGCTACATTTTTTTATCTCTTAATCTCATGCTGTGTTAGTGGAATTTAATATTTAACATGACAAAATTGATATAATGCCTCGTTATTAGGGTTGCTTTGTGTATGAAGAGTTCCTTCAATGCCCAAGCGTATAGTTTAATCATGTCATGTTTAGATTCCTGTTTCTCTTCTCTCCAATCATCAATGATTATTCCTTTTGTAAATAGCTTTTCTTTACAAACAATACATCATTTTCCGACATCTTTATGTTACATTAATACGATGTTATTATTTTCCAGATGAGCAGCCTAGTACATTTATCAGAACTTCGATATTGTTGGTAAACAGGTTACTGTTCAGGAATTTGGGCGCCCTGTGATAGCTTTATTTTGAGGAATAAATATTGTTTTCCCTTTTAGTTACTAAGTGGATGTTGGTATTGATCTGTGTAGTAATTTATTGAAAGTTGTTGTACATTTGCTTGTGTCCTGGTAAAGTATTTTAAGCAGAAATTGATAATTTTATCAGTTCTGAGATCTTTCCTGTTGCCACCAGTCCTCGATGTATTGATAAATATCCACGAGTTTAGCTTCGTCGTGCCTGGGGTCTATTTGAGTTTTTCACATTTGCCTTGCTTCTTAATCCATTATGCATTATTTGCTCAATTTATTATTATTATTATTATTATTATTATTATTATTATTATTATTATTATTATTATCAACATCATCATCATCATCATCATTATTATTACTATTATTATTATTATTATTGTTATTATTATTATTATTATTATTATTATTATTATTATTATTATTATCATCATCATCATCATCATCATCATTGCTACTACTACTACTTTTACTGTTACTACTACTAATAATATAATCACCATCATCCTCATCATCAGCAGCAGCAGTAGTAGTAGTAGTAGTAGTAGAAAAGGTAGTTGATCAACTAAATTGATAGTGGATCGGCTTAGATAGCTTGAAATATTTATTGCAGACCTCCAAATTGAAAAAGTACCAGTGAAGTTCTGAAGTCGATTTATCGCCTTTGCTACAATCTTTCCTCTTGCTTTGGGCTTACTTCAGAAATTTCTATTTTTATCATTACTGGAATTAGTAGCAGTAAGAGCGAGTGTTTTCACAGATTGGTATCTGCATTATATAACATTCTGTGCTCAAATACAGCCGACTTTCATTTGCAACAAAGCAGAGTCTGATAAAAAGCCCCGCGAAAGGCCAGGTGATGGCGTTAAACCTGAAAACGGATAAAACTCACATCCGAAGAACAGAAACGGGATTTATGGGGAACGCGTAATTTTCGGCTAAAGCTAGAAATCATTATTTTAGTGTTTAAACTAAACTATAAGGCCTCCCATATTTTGTTACTGTTATCAGTTATTGCTCTGTGGCTATGCTAAGGCATTGCCATCCAAAGTTTTTACTGAATACATAGATGGATCCAGGTATTTAGATTTTTATATATTTCATTGATCTGCAGTATTTCTCCAAGCATGCCTGTGTGGTAAGAAGCTTGCTTCCGAACTACATGTTTCGGGTTTTCAGTCCCACTGCTTGGCACCGTAAACAAGTGTCTTCAACTATAGCCTCGGACCAACCACAGCCTTATCAGTGGATTTCGAAGACGGAAACTGATCAGTGGATTTCGAAGACGTACTTGTGCTTGTTCTCTCCGCCATGACAGCTTGACAACCGGTACTGGAGTGTTTACACATCCGTAACTTCGGAAGTCGACAAAAGAAACCGACAGAATAAAGCCCAAGCTTTTAAAATTAAGCGCTGGAATCGATACATTCGACTAAAAATTCCTCAAGGTGATACCCATCATGGTTGCAGTTTAATGACTGACACAAATAAAACATAAAATCTATCGAACGGCTTCGTATAATTTTGATATAGCTATACATACATATTCATCTATGTATATATGTACATGCATACAATGTATTGGGTTGTCCGGAAAGTTCATGCCGATTTATAGTAGCTTACATTTCAACTTATTTTAGAACATGGTTGAGTCCATAAAATATGATTTGACTACACCTCCATTTAGAGCACAGTTTAAGCTATCTTTTCGTGGAAGAAGGTTTATGTTCCTATAAGCTGTGTTAATTCTGTAACCCTTTAAAATGGAAAATAAGAAAGTTCATTTTCGGCACTTGATGTTTCGGCTGGTATGTGTTACCCCACCCTCCACATTCACCAGATATTACTCCTTCGGATTTCCACTTATTCAGGTCTCTGCAGAATAGTCTTAATGGTAATTACTGGGATGACATAAAAGATGAATTCTTTGCCATGAAACCACCTCAGTTCTGGGAAGAGGGTATTTTCAAGTTAAAGGAAAGATGGAGACGCACTGTGCAACAAAATGGTTCATATTTGATTGATAAAAAATGTAATGGCAAGTATTTATTGACCTTTTTCTTTCCTTTAAAAGTCGGCACGAACTCTCCGGACAAACCAATATTTATATAGATATATGTTAAATATATGTAACTATACATGTAAGTATATATGTTCAACATAAGGTGGAGAAAATATTATTCGAATACCAAAGTTTTAATTCAATATAATTTTATCCAGGCTTAAAATACTTCACAAATTGTTACAAAATATTTTACGCAACTGTGCATCACAAAGTTTAGAAAATTCTGAAAATATAATATTTTATAAATAAATTATTATATTATTTTGAATTCTCACAATTGTCTAATGGAACAGCTACGTGAGACTCAGCATAACAGCTTGTGACTTTTCTAGCCTCAATGAAAAATGTGTGCATGTGTGTTCGTGTGTGTGTGTGTGTGTGTGTGTGGTGTGTGTGTGTGTGTGTGTATGTGCATGTGTGTATTTTTGTCTGTGTGTCTGTGGGTCTTTGTGTGTGAGAGACAGCTTGTGTATGTATATGTATGTATATGTATATATATATATAGATAGATAGATAGATAGATAGATAGATAGATAGATAGATAGATAGATAGATAGATATTGAGTTAGAGAGAAAAAGAGAATGATACATGCAGACATACACACACATACATACACACGCACGCATACATTTCAAGAGATATAGATAGATAGAAGCATATATATATATATATATTCATTCATTCTTTTATTCTTTTACTTTTTTAGTCATTTCGCTGAGACCATACTGGAGCATTTAAAGAAAAAAAGAAGTCCTGGAGCACCGTCTTGGAGGGTTGTAGTCGAACAAATCGACCCCAGGACTTCTTTTTTTCTTTAAATGAATACTTATTCTATCCTTTGCTTTTGCCGCCCCCCTAACTTACGCTGATGTAAACACAAGACTACATACATATACATATATATATATATATATATATATATAATCTAAATTCGTTTCTGGTAACGTTAAGGGCATGCAAATAAAACTCCTCTTTCATTATGCCAGCTACCGTCTAATGATACTGACTAGTGAGTCAGTTTTTCTAGGCTGCATCATGGTTATAATGATATAATGTATGATTAATATAATAACAATAATTCTATGATGGAATCTATAAATATTTAATACGTCGCTACGCGCGTTTCCACAGCTTTAACATCAGAGTCCGTATCTTTGGCATAAGTACAGTATAGTCCAAATTATCCGTGAGCATCCGGTTGATCATTATCATTAATTCACTTCATTAGGCAATACTGCATTTGCGGATGAATCACAGAGGTATGTTCATCCCTACTTATTTCTTTATTGCTCACAAGGGGCTAAACATAGAAGGGACAAACAAGGACAGGCAAAGGTATTGAGTCGATTGCATCGACCCCAGTGCGTAACTGGTACTTAATTTATCGACTCCGAAAGGATGAAAGGCAAAGTCGACCTCGGCAGAATTTGAACTCAGAACGTAACGGCAGACGAAATACCGCTAAGCATTTCGCTCGGTGTGCTAACGATTCTGCCAACTTGCCGCCTTCTTGTTTTATCCCTTCTTGTCAACATGAATGCCAATGTCCCTATGTGGGTATTTCTGTCTTTACTTGGCAGGAGGAGGTAGGTGATGGGAGTAGATGAAGAAATTGTAGTAATATGGGTATGGAGGTGTGTGTGGTGGTCTTGGATTTATTTGCTATTCATTCAGCAGATTTAGGGATGGTAGTATATTTCTTTGTTCTATTTTATTTAAGATGTGACACTCCTCAAAAAATTCTGAACCCAACAGGTGGGTAGCTGCTATACAATAGGGGTTGTAGACTGAACAGATAACTACTACCCTCTTATTGTGATTTTTTTCGTGTTTCTGTTGTTATAGCGTGTGCATCATCTTAAACATCGGTATGTTCTTTTACTTATTTGGGTCCATTCATTGTTCTATAATTTTTTATTCGTTTTAAGATATTGCTCTCAAATTCTATGGATGATATTTTGTTCCTATGCTTAGGATAATACGGACTATACTATACTCATCCCAAGGATACGGACTCTGATGTTAAAGTCATGTGATTTGTGGAAAATCGTGTAACGATGTATCAAATATTTATCAATTCCATTCTGAAATTATTGCTATTATATATATATATCCTACCCATACTTCGTACCACATCCTACTGCCTTATGCGTGCCACCATTCGCTCCAATCTCTCTAAAATATGTACCATCGACCACCATCTCCTTCCTGCTTTTTCCATCTTTTTCTCCTTTCTGCCGCCCTTCCATGCTCACAACACGTTGCGTTATATAATTCATTTAAATCATCTCTTTCATCAATTTCTTGCGAACACCAAACTTCGCAAACTCCACTTACTCCTCCATTCCATCACACCCGATGCCACTACCCCAACACCTCCACTACTCGTCTCCCTCCCTGGTACACTCCACCCACCCACACCCAACACCCCTGTCCCTCCAAACCCCCCTCACGCATCCCCACCCCTCCTACCCGGCCTTCCACCAGCCCTACCACCCTCCTACCTCTTCCCTCTCCACCCCTCCCTCTTCTATTCACTCCACCCCTTCTCCACTTCAGTCTGTTGTCACCATTCTCCCAGATCTTCGCCTCTCTGAGGCGGAGCGCTCCATCCTCAGTAGGGGTCTGCGTTTCATCCCCCTCACTTCATCCTGTAATGAATTTCAGACTCGTGCTGATATCCACAGCTTTGTGCGCTGTGTTAGGCTGTGTGCGCTTTTCCGCAACACTCCACCCGCATCAAACGAGGAGGACTGCTTCACTGACCTGGGCCGCCGACCATCCCTTTAGACGCCTGATCTTTTTGCGGGCGCCTGCCAGCGCGCTGTGGGTCGGTTCAACTTCTCCAGGCGTCCCTGTCGTCTCAACATTTCCCCAGCCGAACTCTCGGCTGTTCGTTCCCTCCGACGGCGCACTGACATCGTTATAAAACCGGCCGACAAGGGTGGAGCAGTGGTGGTATGGCGCGCGGACCTCTATAAGGCCGAAGCTCTCCGCCAACTTCATGACACCTCATTCTATTGCCCTCTGTCCTCTGACCCCACGCCCAGCTACCAACAGACGGTCTCTTCTACCATCCATGACCTCATCTCGTCCTCCTGTCTACGCCACACAGCTTCCGACCTCATTGTCCGAACCCCTCGCAGCCCCGCCATTTACTTCCTCCCCAAAATCCACAAATCCAACATCCACAAATCTACCCCATCGTCTCCGCCTGTAACTGCCCCACCGAGCTTATCTCCAAATATCTCGACCGTGTCCTTGCCCACCTAGTGGCTTCTCTCCCTTCTCACATCCATGACACCAACCATGCTCTTCGTCTATTCAACTCTTTCTTCTTCCCTCCTGGCCCCTCTAAACTTCTCTTTACTCTGAACATACAGAGCTTCTACACTGTGATCCCTCACCACAAGGGACAGTGTGCACTGAAACATTTCCTGGACCTCCGACCCAATCCCCAACCCGACACCTCAACAATTCCCATCCCCACATTTTCACACCTACACATACATACACGCACACGTCCAGACCACTAGCTCTCTTTCACACGCACATACATATTCTCTTATACACACACGCACCTTCATGTTGGGGGTCATCTTTACTTTGTTATCTCCTCTACCTCTTCACTCTCCTGTGTGACCCTTCTGTCTGGCAGTCGCCATAATAGATCGGTAGCCACTACACACACTTTTCTCTCCTTGTTTCTCTCCTTGTTTTTTTTCTGTGTCCTTTTCTGTAGAAGAGCGTAGGTTCGAAACGTAAAAGACTTTTTCCATTCCTGAGCGTTACACTGATACATCTGTTTGTTTTGTACACCACCTGTCTTCGTCTTTTCTTTTTTTCGTGAACTCTTCCCCTATGTATATATGTGTACATATGTAGACAATAAAGTACACCCTTTCCCAATAAATATAAAGCTTTCTTACAATGCAAGAAAGCACTATTATTGTTTTTTTGTTGTTTATTTTTTAGTTATTGCTATTATTGCCTGTTAGGTTTATCAATAAGTTTTAAAGTGTGTAATATATTATTTTGTGGTTTAAAAAATTCTATTCGTTTGTTAGTTTTTGGTATTTGGAATATATAATTTCTTTTAAGTTTCATTTTATGTTTCTTAACCATAAAAGACATTTCTTTTATGTTTAAGGAATTTCAATTAAGCTGGAGATGGAATAATTTCATTATATTCGTCCCTCATTCATTACATTTTTTTTCTTGTAACTCTCGACCTACCTTATTCCCCATAGACGAAAGAGTGACAGAAAAACGCAGGAAGATGGTGGGGAAAAAATACTTAAATTATAAATTAACATACTAGATAAGAAAATATATAATAGAGAAATAGGATTGTTAAATATATAGCTTCATAGCCAGATACATAGATAATGAGATAAAAGAGAGACAGACACAGAGAGAAAACAGAGATAGAGAGATGAATAAATAGATAACGGAGATGATTTTTAACGACGGTTTCAGTAAATAAAAGAATGAATTTATAACAGGAATGGCTATTCTCTGAAAACAACTAATTATGAAAGAAACCCAGTTGTTCTATAAATAAAGTGTGGCTCAGTAGTTGGAACAGCAGCAGTAGAAAATCACATCAGTTTTTGCATCGTCTATTTTGTACTGATATCGCACATGGAATCCAGTTAGCAAATGCTTGAAGAATGTAGCAAAAAACTCACCTATCATCTGATTCAGTTCACTGAGTTCAGTTTCCTTCTTTTAGCTGCAACTAAATTGTACTTTTTCAAAAGCGAGTAACTTTCTCTCAAAACGATAATGAGTAAAATTTATCCTTTAATTTTATTTACTATATTTACTTTGATCTTATTTTTGGTTTTTTATTGGCTGAGAAATATACGTTTGCGGTTGCAGATTTATCTTTCTTTTCAAATAAAAAAATGTATTTGTCTTGATTTTACTTTCTACTTTACCGCCACCACAGAGCACTGATTTATTTCATTACCCACTCTTTATACCTCATCTTTCTCTCGGTCTCCCTCTCTCTCTTTCCCTCTCTTTTCCTCTCTCTCTCTCTCTCTCTCTTTCTCCCCCCTCTCTCTCTTTCCCCCTCTCTCTCTTTCCCTCTCTTTTCCTCTTTCTCTATGGCCTCTCAATTTTCTCATAGTCATTTATCTTTATTTCTCCCTCTTGCCTTTTTTCTCTTCTTTCTGTTCAGAGAACCCAAGTATGTTTTATCGTCAGTTAAATATCAGTAGAGAGAAACGTCGATAGCAATCTGACTTTTAATACTATTTTATGCCTACGCCAATAAACACAACAGAAATTGGCTGCAACAAAAGAATAAGACCATGCAGAAAATAAAGGTAAATGAGTAGAAAACTAAAAAAAAAAGAGGCCCTTTACAGGAAATGTAGACCTACAAGGAAGTTGTCTCTCCCACATTATACCTCTCTCTTTTTCCCTCTCACTCTCATTAGCTGATGGACATATTTAAAAGCCATCTATTAGATTAAAAGCTGTTTCGTGACGAGTATTCCTATTAGATTCCTTTCAAGAAATCGATATTTATCTGATTAAGCAGCGCGAAGAAACGAATCAATCACTCCTTGTCAAATCAGACGTCACTACATCATGAGAGTGTGGTTAGAATCTAAAGGTAACATTTTAAAAACACACAGAAATATACAAATCTTTTCGCATGACACAAGCGGAATGGGAAACAAGTGCGCAGGAGATGATTTGCCTGAACACCGTCCTATTAAAACCAACTATATCACTTCACGTACGATTGAATTGTCTACGTTTCTTTTAGGAAAATAATCTTAGTATAAGTACTGCCCGAGATAAGAATATATTTATTGGAAAATAATGATTATATTAAACAAAAGCATGAAAATATTTTTGACTGTTCAGAAACACACACATACATATACAGGTATATATATATATATATATACATATCTATATATATACATATATATATATATATATATATATATATATATATTATATATAATTAATATATATAATATATACATATCGATATATATACATATATATATATGTATAAAAATATTATTATATATATATATACTTATATATACGTATATATTATATATATATATACTTATATATACGTATATATATTATATGTATATATACTTATATATACGTAATATATTATATATATATATACTTATATATATATATTATATTATATATATTATATACTTATATATATATATTATATTATATATATATATACTTAATATACGTATATATATTATATATATATGTATATATATTATATATATCATATATATATATTATATTATATATATATATATATATACTTATATATACGTATATATATTATATATATTATATAATATGTATATAATATATATATATATATATACGTATATATATAATATATATAATATATATATATATGTATGTGTGGTGTGTATAAATATATATATATATATTATATATAGATATATATATATATATATATATATAAAACTTGGTTTTTCCTACTTAGATCCCATTTCTTGTAAATCTGGCTGTAGATACATCACTTAGATAATATGTAACACTATTACGAGCAAGATCACCAGATAAAGCGATAATACTGTGCCCCTTTCCAAAGAGTTCGCAAGCCTATGTGATTTACAATAACGCTTGTTTTTTCACAGAAACACAATCCACCGCATGAATCAAGACTTGTGACTACCTACTAAGTTGTTTTTGTTTTGCTTTCATTTCAATCGATCACCTAGCCATCTCTAATTGCTACGAATAATACTTATTAGAGATCTAATCTAATGTTTGTATGTCCTTTTGTTTGATTTTGACTTTATACGTGGTATTGGTTAGATCAAGAATGAAATATATACAATTAGAATAAAAACACTGCAATTAGAAAAAATATATATATCAAAAATCATTGTTATCAGCTGTTATAATGACTCTGTCAATCCACTATAATTCGAATCTTCAAAGCCTCTCACACCATGTTTCCTTGTAACAACGAATAGTCTACTTTCATGTATTAGGAGTTTATTTTCAGTTAAAAATCAGTCGTTTTTACGTATATTTATATGTAAATGCACACACAGAAACGCACATACCTACATATACACACCGGCATACATAATTATGTACACACACATACACATACACACACCTACGCATACACATATACACACACATACACACGTGATGCGCGCGCTTCATATGTACACATACGTACACAAATGTCCTTGAAACACGCCTGTGGTATATGTTTTCTGGAACGTGAAACAGGATTTTAGCACTAACCTCATCCAAGTGATTCAAGAACTGTGCGAAAACTAATGCAGTTCAATTCTATTGAATAACATCTGGAAGTTTGTCAGAACAGTGGCTGGGGGTCATCATATCTGATTCCATTCTCCAGCACTTTTCAACAGCTTCCTGAAAAATATCATCCCGGTGACACTATGTGATTGACCTACGTTTCCATCAGAGGTTAGTCACTTAGCAGCCTGCATTTTATCGATGTAACAAAACACACAGAAATAGGTCTCCTTATTATCACCACCAGACTAGAAAGAACAGCAAGAGTGTACGGACGAAAGTTCGTTCAGGAAACGAACAAGATTTTAATAACTTCAAAACAGCAAGAAACAGCTCCATCTTGAAGTGGATAAGTTAAGAGCCCCAGGTTCTCATTCAGTTCGGACCTCAGTTCAATAAAGGCGATGAAAGCAAACTTCATCGGTCATGAGAAAGCTGAAGGTCAGATGTTCAACTAAGCTCAAACTGCACAAATCACTTTACAAAAGCTGGCCATTCAGAGCAGTCACCGAAAGTAGAACGAGATCTCAGAACTGGGTTAAAAAACGAGTAGGCGGGAACTGTTTTCTGTGTGCAGAAAGCTGCTGGGACACTACCCGATTGCAAGATGGCTCCGGACGGCATGCAGCTTCATCAAGAGGCGAGCTGAAGGACTGAGGTGGAGTGATATCCTGGGCGAGAAGACAACAGCCATGACGGAAGAAGTCTTGGAGAGAGTGACTCTGGAGGACCCAGTAAGTGGGGACTGGTTTGTGCCCAAATTGAAGGAGATCGTGTTGTGTGTTACCAGCAGTATGACGACGGGAGTTGTCCTGGAAATTAGAGGTGTCGTGGTGAGGGATGCGGGCTGGCTTAGGAAGAGGGACGACTGCAACCACATCAACGTGGCGGAGCTGGATGTCGTGTTGAAACGGCTCCACCCTGAGGTGGCGGCTCCCTTTTTCTTCCTTTACATCACAAATCTAAGTTTTGGGGCCGATTTGTTCGACTAAAACTCTCCAAAGTAGTGTCCCAGCATGAATGCAGTTAAATGACTGAAGCAATTAAAATATGAAAGATAAGTGATATATATATATATATATATATATATATATATAATATACTAAATCCCCAAAAAATAACGAAGAACAAACACAAGAAAAATCAACATCGCGAGGACATGGTGCATGCAAAATATTAGCAGACGCTCTGGGAAAGAAAGAAAAGTAGTTTTTACGTTTCGAGCAAAGCTCTTCTTCAGAAATAGGACACAGGAAAGTTCAAGAGAAAAGGAAGACAGAGGAAACATCACTAACGATCTACGTGTGGTTACACACATATTATGAACCCGAATATGTGTATTTATACACATAGATAGATAAATAGAGAACATGATTCAGTTATATATTTTCCGTATACAGCAAATATAGAATAATTTTAGGAAGTAGTGTATAGAGTAAATTTAGTTGTCAGCTAAGGAATAAGTCTCTTTTGGTCACCTTACCCACAGCACGGCTGTCAAATCTCTCTCACATCACATTCTACTGACTTTATAGAGGGAACCGTTGGATTTTGTTGTTCTGGATATCCTGCATATAAGGAAATCATGGCTATAATATATTTGATCACTGGTCTGCTCTGTAAGAGTGGATGTAAAGAAAAATAAAACAACAAATCAAAGAGGTCTCGTCATTGTTTCGAGTTTCAATAAAGGTCATTTCCCTATACACTGGTGACATATTTGGAAAAGCATTAAGTTTTCAAATACTCGCTCTCAACTCCACTATTCAGTTCATATGAATTTTGGGGTAGGGTAACAATTAATGCCAGCAAGTATAATTGTGTGATTAAGAATTTCACGTGGCTGAAAGGTTCGATCCTACATTGCAAAATTTAGGGCAAATATCTTCTGTCATAGGTTTGTGAGTTTTAAAAATTGTGCAGTCCGTTTTTGTTTTTTTTGTTTTTTTTTAGAAAGTGAACTTAATCTATTACCCAATTTAAAATAACTACCTGGCATCTGGAGACGTTAACAGTTTTTTGCAAGCATTCTTACCTTCTTCCAACTATTTTCAGAAATCCTGGAGATAGTCATTAATAACATTTAACTGAACCATTATTGATACAAACATGTTTACGTTTTGTCTATGAGCAACGAATTTAACTGAGTCACCGTGTCTTTAAATGCTTCACAGACCTGTGTTTCACCGATGGCAATAACTGAAACACTGTAGATGAATACTAATTTGGTGGGGGGTGGGGGGCAGTAACGAATTCAATTTCTCTCGTAAGAAATGTTACCTGTGGTAGACTGGTGTCTTATACAGGTAAGATTTAAATGTCATCCTCTAAACACTACACCAGTTTTCATGTAACCAAAGACGCTGATATTCACTAATGCAATGCAAAATATGTGACAAAATACCAAATGTACTCTAAGAGAGCAACAAAAATAAAAGAGAGAAAAAAAACAATTTCAACTGTTACTCAGATGATTGCTACTCCAAGGGAATATCATAATCTACACAAAAATTAATATAAGAAACGATATGAAAGCATTCGGTATTTCCTTTATTTTCATATTTCTCCCACACATGTTTCCAGGCAAATTGTCTTTAACAGCTTTATGTCTTATATTGCCTGCGCTGTTCATATACACTTAAATGTATGTATGTGTATCTGTCTGTCTGTTTGTCAGTCTGTCTGTATGTATGTAGATATTAGATAGATTGATACACCTATATATATATATTATATATATATATATATATACATATATATGCATATATCTAGCTAGTTAGATAGATAGATAGATAGATAGATTTATGATATTTGCATTATCACATATAATATATTATATGTATATAAGCATATAATATGTATGTGTGTTAGTGTGTGTGTATGTGTGCGAATATAATAGCATGTGCAAATGCATTAGATTTCTTGGCATTATTGTCCACTTTCTCATAGACACACACACACACCCACCCTATATATATGTGTGCATGCGTATGTACGCTCTTCCCACACAATTGATATGTATATATATATATATATATATTTCTTTGTGTGCGTGTCGCTCTCTCATACCTACTCACGCATTCCACACACTTACAGATACAAACAGACACACACACACACGCACGCAAAATACGGATGTATTTCTATATATTTTTCCATTTACATCTTGGACTTTGTCCGTGTGCTGCATTATAAACAACTTAAATTGATCATTGTTAGAATATTTGACTTTGATATACAGATGTAAAACAAAGTTCAATGCAGCTTTATATATATATATATTATATATTATATATATTATATATATATATATATATATATATATATAATATATATATATATTATATATATGACTCATTGTCAACGGGTACTTATTCAACACATTGTTGAAACGGACCTTTTTTCTGCTTCTCATTCTCTTCATTATTTTTCTTCCTTTTTTTCTTGTATATTTGTATCATTCTGCTTTTTTCTGTTTCTTTCCAGTGTCTTGTGTTCTCTTTTTCTCACTCTCTTTCTTTCGATTACTTATTCTGTGACCCTCTTTGTTTCTTTTCCCCCTCTTTCCTTTGCTCTTCTCTTTTCCTCTTCCTTTACCCCTCCCTCTCTCTCTCTCTCTCTTTCTATTACTTTCCCTTCATGTTCTTCTGTCCTTCGTTTATTTTCTCTTTCTTTACAGCTTTCTCTCACTCCATCTTTCTCTCTCCCGTCTTCCTACTCCGCCTTTCCCCTTATTTTCTTATGTCTCTCTTCTACTTTCGCTTTCACTCTCTCGCCATCTCTCTCTCTCTCTCTCTCGTTTCCATATCTAACTTTATGCCTTCAAACACTCTCCTATTCCTTTTACATTTACTGTGATCTGCTATAACATGAAATGCTTCTTTGATTCTCTTGTAACTTTTACTCCGTTCGCTACTGAATGTTAACACCAGACCTACCAGCTTCTACAAAGAATACGCCAGCCTCTTTATTAGCTGACCAGCTTAATTTAAACTGTTTGTTCTCTGAGTAATATACTCGGTAAGTTTTAATATCTTTCCATGTTGATGGTTACGCTGGAATAAATATCTATTTCATGACTAACATGTCTCCAGCAAAGATAATTCATAATCACATTTAACCAGATATAAAACAGTTCTTTAAATGATGTTTTCAATAAATTTCATTCTTCATTTTCTTCACTTAATATTTTCTTTTTACGAAAATGAATCTATAAAGTTGTTTTACTACAACAGCAACAACAAAAATGATGTCTGTGTCACAATGGTTTTTCTTTATGTTTATTTTCGTTCCGAGTTGTTGTTGTTGTTGTTGTTTTCTTCTTTTTTTGTTCAAACAGAGAGAGTATCTCTAACGTTATTTTCTCATTCACTGAGTTTGACAGCAATTCTGAAGAAACAGTATGAAACAGTGTTTTGTCTGACAACCTATATTTCTTCTCGGTAACGACGTTTAGCGGACAAAGAAATGTCTCCAGCTTTATTTTCATATCCACGTAAATATTCTAGAAACAACATTCTATTTTTGAAAATCTAGTTCTCTAGACGACTACGACTCATAATAAATTTAACGTATTGGTAGATTTATATCTCTGTTAAATGTATTTCACCGATGAACTGGAAGATTAAAACATTGTGTTTTCTTAGAAGGGGAGAACAATCATACTTTTCTATTGCAATTGCTATGGTGAAAATTTTCCCATATCATTATTTATCATATAAGTTTTTATTGTAGTTTTCGTCGATTTTGTTGCTGTTGTTGTCGTTGTTGTTGTTGGTGGTGGTGGTGGTGGTGGTGGTGGTGGTTTTGGTGGTGGTGGTGGTCGTCGTCGTCGTCGTCTCCGCCGCCGTTGTCTTCGTTGTCGTCACCGTCGTCGTTGTCATCGTGGTTGTTGTTGAACTCCAAGTTGACCAAAGGCATTAAAGTGGTGACTATCCGGTCCTTTCCCAAACATTGCGAACTTCGGACACTCAGTGAGTTGTGTGTTTGACGTTTGGTAATTACGATGAGAACTCTACCCAGGTTTCAGAATTATTACACTTTCACGTCCAAAACTACTCGATCTTAGAATATCGTTGAGATGTAGGTCCACTCTGCTAAAAATTTTAGCCAACCACAAATCTGTCGTTTGTTTTGTCTCAAATCAGTAAGGTTCAGACGTGAGAGGAAAATATTTTGCTTTATTACTAGCTAGAAGGAATATTACACAGTGTTTTCCTCATTAGCTCGTTCATATTAGTGATATTAGGGGCTCCAACAATATCGCTTTTATCATATACCTCTGTAACAAAATACAATATGGTTACTTGTCACCTGCTGTCGATGGCATTTAGGTAAATACCAGAGATATGAGAAACAAGAACTTAGTGAAATGAAAATGACAATAGCAGAATACCATTCACTAACTGATAAGCTAGCATCCTATCTTCATAATGTTATAGTCAAAGTAATTTAAAAGATATTTATTTTATCTACTGCCGTGTGTAGATATGAAAAATAATTTATTAATTTTCCTCTGTATTGGACAAAACAGAGGAGCTATCATTAATGCATTCCAACATATTGATTTCTTAAACTAGTAGCATCAACAATAAAATAACAACAGTAATGTTTACTACTTTGACACCAGGCCACAGGGGAGGGGTCTTTAAATATCTAGTATTTATTTTCTCCACTCTAAGAGGATAAACAGTGTGGTGGTTACTGACAGCAGTTAAATTCAAAACGAACGTGAAAAAAAATCGAAAGTGAAAAGCATAGCATATTTATTCACGCCTTCATTGCTCATTGTGTGTACGTGTGTGTGTATGCGTGCACGTGTGTTTGTGTGTGCGTGTGAATTCCATAGCGGGGGTTGAGAAATTCAAAGACGATATCTACCGCCTACAGCCACTTAGAACAAAGAACTCAAAGATACGTCTGAGAGCAAAGAAACGTTTAATCCATAATTGTGAAACGACACATTTTTTCTCGACTTAGGCTTTTCGAAAACTAAAGAATAATAGAGGAACTAATTTATAAGTTACTTATGACAAGAAGGGGAAATTTTACACACACACACACACACAAACATACGCATATACAAACACACACACATGCACACACATACACACTCAATACACACACGTATATGCACACATACACACACATGTATATATATATATATATATATGTATGTATGTATGTATATATGTATGTATGTATGTGTATATATATATATATATATATATTATATATATATATATATATACATGTATGTATATATGTATGTACGTATGTATGTGTATATATCGTCAGCAACCTAAGTTGGTCTGTGCACATCAGCAAAAATGTCGATGTTGCCCGCAGAATGTGCTCATGGATCCTCAGAACTTTCCAATCTAGGGATCATGAAACCATCATACTTTTCTCTACATTCGCTAGGCCCCCTTGAATTGCGTCCCCTACAAAGGTCGAAATCACATCGCATATGAACATTGCGACACAATTCTTCATTGCAAATGGTCCTGCACTTTTCAATGTTATCCCAAAAGAAATTAAAATAGAAAAAGACCCCACAACTTTCAAACAGTAGCTGGACAAATTC
>NC_043003.1:83164892-83167392 GCF_006345805.1 Octopus sinensis
CAGCTGGCGTATTTGAAAAATAATGCCTTACAGCAGACGAAGAAAGCGATGATTATCGTGGCGCTGGTCCGAAGCGAAAAGGTTATAGCTGGTCAGCGGTCACGTGAGAAGAGAAGAGAGAGAAAAAAGAGGAACAAGAAATGAAGGAGTGGGAGAAGAAAGAGAGCGTGCCATCGCTGTCAAATAGGAACAGTCAGAAGGAAAAGAAATAACGCACCATGTGATCTCTATAAGGAAACGTGAAGTTCCACGACTGATATTATGAAAGTTTAAATTATTTCGATATTTTTCCATTTTATTCCAGCAAGAAGAGATCATCTTCAAACGACCGAAACCGGTAGTTGGTTAAGTAAACTGAAAGAAGCTCCTCGTACATATATATGTATGTATATATGTTTATGCGTGTCTGTCATCGTATCTGAGTTTGTCCCCTCACCATTGCTTGACAAGCAACGTTGGTGTGTTTATGTCCACAAGTCCTGGGGTTGATTTGTTCGACTAAATCCCTTTAATGAATATTTATATATATACATATATATATAAATATGAATAATATATATATATGCATATATATATATATATATATACATACATATATATATATATATATATCCCTCTATTTCCCTCTTTTACTTGTTTCGACTGTCGCCATGCTGGAGCACAACCTTTATATATATATATATATATACATGCATATATGGATACAGGACGTCACCAACAGTAAACAACACACGAAATACGAAAACAAGTGAGTTCAATAGGTAAAAAACGAAAGAAACAAATGGAAAACAGGACAAGTAACAGAAAGAACGACCCTTCGTTAGTCCCCTGTACTAAATAGGAAGTATATGTTGTAGGTAATCATATCTCCACATCTCCAGTTTATATTTATATACAGGTGGAATATTTAGTGGGCTGTAATGTAGATGAAGGTATGTGTGTGTGCATGAGTATATGTATATGTATATGAACATGTATGTAAGCAAATGGATATGAAAGTAAACAGATGCAGACAGATAGTTATATAGGTAATATGAACGGACAAGCAGACATACACACACATATGCAAGAGACGACTGAAACACATGACCATATACACACGCACTTCCCTTCACACAAGGAAACATAAGGAAACACACATCCACACATATGCAGATACACATCTATACGTGCAGACATAGCACATACTTACAAAAATCCATACACACACACATACACACAGACACACTTAGACATGCACATACAAGGAGACAGAGGTACATATATACACATGCAAAGACACACACACATAGAAACACACAAACGCATGAATAGCTAGAATACATACATACAAACGTACACACATACATATATATATATACATACGCACACACATATACATACATGTATAAACACACTTACATGCATACATACATACACACAAACATGTATATGCGCACACCCGCTGACCCACACACATGCGCACAAACAAAGAGAACGCAACTTGGATAACGGACAGACGCAACAACAATTGAAAAGGTGGCCAGAGGCAACGAAAATGTTAGAGAATTAAATAAGTAAAGGAGTGGAATTTTTACTGTAGGGGTTGCACACAATAATGGAAACACCTTAAAATTTCAAACAAAGTTATTGTAATATGTAGTAGGACCGCCTTTTGCAGTAATTACAGCTTGAACTCTAAGAGGTATGAACTCGTACAAAGTTTGAATTGTTTCCAAAAGAAATTTTGACCATTCTTCAGCTAAAACATTTTCCAGTTCTTGTACTGATGATGGTGGAGGATATCGACTCCTTACTTGTTTTTCTAAAATGCACCGTAAATGTTCGATAATATAGAGATCTGGAGATTGTGGCAGTCAGATAAGATGTTCAACTTCACTAGAATGTTCCTCGTGCCATTCAGTAACAACTTTAGCTGTGTCAATTGGTGCATTATTATCCTGAAAGATTGCGTTTCACTCCGGAAACAGTTCCGGAACCATAGCATGGATTTGATCAGATAAAATGCTTAAATAGTCTTGACTATTAATTCTGCAATGACAGGAAACCATTGGGCCGGCGGATTTCCAATATATAGCCTCCCAGATCATCACAGATCATCCTCCATGTTTAACAGTCGGAAGAAGTCCGTCTGGATCAAATCCTTCTTTTGGCTGTCTGCACTCGTATACTTGGCCAGTGGTTGGAAATAAGGTAAAGGATGAGAAAATAACATTCTTCCTCTGCTCTAGGAACCAATTCTGTAGGTTTTTACTCAACTCTGATTGAATTGCAATTTTTGTTTTCGAAAGTCTTGGTTTTCTGATTGCAACCCTCTCGTGAAATGCGGCTTTCTGCAGCTCCCGCTGAATCTTTCTGTGGAAACTGCGTTTTTAAGGCGGTCATTAAGCACTGCAGTAATTTTAGGAGCTGTACATTTGTGATCCTTTCTAACAATTCGCGTAAGAGTCCAACAGTCCCTATCTGAAAGTTCTGGTTTTCTTCCGGAGTTTTGTTTCGA
>NC_043003.1:83172392-83227392 GCF_006345805.1 Octopus sinensis
AATATATACATGCATACAAGTATATACATATATATACATGTACATGCGTGCGCACGCAACACTCACACACGCACACACATACGCGTGCATATATATATATATATATATATATATATATAGTATATATATAATATATATCTATACATATATAGATATATATATTATATATATATATATATATATATATATATCTATATATATATATGTATGTATGTATGTATGTTATACTATGCAACGCATATTACATATCGCAGTACAAATATTCATTCACATTTTCTCTTAAAACAAACTACAAACATATATCTATGCGAGCGAGCACACACCCACGCACACACAGGCGCACGCGCACACACACACACACACACATGCAAGCAAATAAACAAACACACACACAAAAGGAACACAGATATTCACACACTCTCGCACACAATTTCCTTTTATCAACAAGAGAAAATATTCATTTCCTTTTATATTTTGTGTATTTTTCCAAATATTTGGTTCCAGTCTTCCTTTCATGTTTCTCATTTTTTTAGTAATCAAGCATCCTAGAGGGGTGGCTAAACTAATTCATATCCCATAGTGTATTTTAGATATTTAACGACGCTCTCTATCTCTCTCTATCTCTCTCTCTATCTCTCTATCACTCTCTATCTCTCTCCCTATCACTCTCACTTCTTCCTTTCTTTTTCGGTTCTCCTTGTTCTTCCCTCTCATCTTGTCCATCCCCTTGTTTGCCTATCTATCTATCTCTCTCTCTCTCTATCTATATATCTATATATATATATATTATATGATATATATGCGTGGGTCTATATGTATATATATATATATATATATATATATATATTATATATATAATACACATATTCATACATGTATAAAAAATACATATATAGACCCACGCATATATATCATATAATATATGCATGTATGCATATGTATGTGTGTCTGTATACATATATATTTAAAGTTTATAAATAGTCCTGGGGTCGATTTGCTCGACTAAAGGCGGTGTTCCAGCATGGCCACAGTCAAATGACTGAAATAAGTAAAAGAGTAAAAGATATATATATAGATAGATAGATAGATAGATAGATAGATAGATAGATAGATAGATAGATAGATAGATAGATAAATAGATGGATAGAGAGATAGATACACACATACATACACATACACACATACATATATCTATCTATCTATCGATATATATATATATATATAGAGAGAGAGAGAGAGAGTGAAAGAAAGAAAGAAAGAAAGAGAGAGAGAAAGGGAGAATGGAAGAAAGATAGAAATATTTGTGTGGCTATGTCTATGTTTTGTGTGTGTTTATATGAGTCTATGTATGTTTGAGTAAAATCTTGGTACGTAGTAAAGCGGAAGCCAGAAAACGTGATAGAAAAATGCATCATATACGGGGTTGGACAAAAGTCAGCCGGCAGTAAATCAAAATTCCATAAATACTATCTGTAATTCTGTATTGACTCGAATGGAAAAAAAAATGTATCGCTCAATAAGGACTTCAGTTTGAAAATATTTTGTGATGTTTCTTATTTAGATGCTTTTCTCAAATTCATTCAGTTGTTAAACATAAATAAATCTTGGAATTAGACGGTTTTGATTTACTGTCTGGTGACTTTTGGCCAACATTGTATGTATGTTTATAGGTGGATGTGTGTGTGTGTGAGAGAGATATGGAAGTGAATGTGTCTGCATGAATGCAAACATGCGCATAACATATGCGTATATCATAATGTCTTAGAAAATATAATTTCCAGAGGATTATTCGAAAATGTGTGTTCTGACTAAAAGTAAATATTAATAGCTTGAAATTACAAAACAATGTCACATAAAACATTTTATTTATCTAAGAGTTATATGCTGCCAATAAAAGAAATATGATACTTTCTCTCTCTCTCTCTTTCACTCTTACTCTCCCTATATTTCTTGCTCTCTGTCTCAATCTCCCTATCCCTATCCCTCGCTCTTTTCTCCCTCTCTCTTTTTTTTTTGTCACACATACACATACATACATGTATGTGTTGCTATTATGCAAAAGTGTCTTAAGTCCAAAACGTTGCTGCTTCAGAAAGCGAAAAAATAGTTTCACCATTCCATAGCAAAACTGTTGCACTACACTTTGACAATTTTTGTTATCTTGGCATCTGAAGCAACTGGAGATACGGTTGTTTGAACAAAAGAACCAGCTATTGCAAGTAAAAATAAATATTGAAAAAGACACATTTGCCCAAATTTGGAGATACGACAGTTTGAAATAATGGCGCGATTTAAATAAGAGTTTTGACTGCTATTTCCAGCAGATAAACATAAATAGTATGTCCTTTGATTCATTTTAATCCTTCTGCTATTTAATGTTTTGGGGGACCTGCAATCGCCTATATTATTCATTCTGTTGTTATCATTTTTAAATTGTTACACTAGATAATAGTAGAGTCAATGATATCTTCACAAATTATTTTTCTCGTGAATTATTCGCCCCTTATTAAAATTATATATATATATATATATATATATATAGTATATATATATATAATATATATATATATATATATATATATATATATATAATATATATATTTGTATATATATATATGTAGGTAGAAAGTTAGCTTCAAGCAATCCATAGTAAATGTTGAAAAAAGACTTTCAGGGACAACAATAGTGGCTTACTGCGACGGAAGTTTGTGGATTTTTTTCGTATCGAAGTACGATAAATTGAAAATAGTTCGTTTTATATTTCACAGTAGGCGGCCAGGGTTACCGAGTGTGCGAATAAGAATACAAGAGTTACAGAATGGAGTAGATAAGATCCGGGCTACATATGTTTCATAGCGTGCTGTCTACACATACTCATTGACTCTTCCATGTAGCGTGCGGTATACACCTCGCTAGGATATTTACTATTTCTGAGGTCCCACTCGCTATCAAACATAATTGCCCAGATCTTATCTACTCTGTTCCGTAAATATATATACAGACAAACCAACACCAACCAGTAGTGAACGACAATCATAAAGATACACGCACACACAGGTCTGAACATACACAAACGCACACACACACACACGCCGGCAGACATGCAGTCAAACAGGCACACAGACAGGCAGACGGACGGATAGAGAGAGAGAGAGAGGGGGTAGATAAACGACGACTTCGTTCAGTTTCTGTCAACCAAATCAATTCAGTACTCTATGGTCTGCCAGGAGCTATAGCAGAATACACTTCACCAAAATGCTACACAGTGGTATTGGGCCCGGAACTACGTGGCTGAGGAGCAAACTTATTGTCGCACATCCACGCCTGTGCATATATATTTCAATCAGCATTTTTCATATATGGCAAGCCATAGTAACGTGATGATATTTCAAGGAATATAAATCTTTCCACCGGGAAAAACTGCAAAGTGGCTTTCGAATGTTTTAAGTATGAGATAATTTCATCAAGAAATATACTGAGTAGCTTTTAAATGTCTCAATATGTTTACGATAATTTTTCTATATTTCTTCTTCTTCTTCTTCTTATTATTATTATTATTATTATTATTATTATTATTATTATTATATTATTATTATTATTCAGTAGTTTTATTTTTATAGCGTGCTTTCACTTCACTACCGAGCGCAGCTCTGTGTGCCTTGGGTATGTGCTGTGATTTGTTGTGATGCTCTGATGGTTATTGTATGGAAAGTGTTCTGCGTAGGATGTGTGCAGTGCCTAGTAGTGCAATTTTCTGTATGTTATATGTGTTTGTAAGTCCTGGTGTTTTTGTTATGTATTTGTCTGAATATTTTTTTATCATGCCTAATGCACCTACTATGATAGGAATTGTTTCTGTTTTCAGGTTCCACATTCTAGTTACCTCTATTTCCAGGTCTTTGTATTTTGAGAGTTTCTCCATTTCTTTTAGAGACACGTTGTCATCTGCCGGTATTGATACATCAATTAGAAAGCATTTTTTTTTCTTCATGATCTCTGACAACTATATCTGGTCTGTTGGCCTTAATTTCTCTATCTGTGTGTATCGGCATATCCCAGAGTATGGTTGCTTTCTCGTTTTCTGTGACCATTTCTGGTGTGTGCCTATACCATCTTTTTTCTGTTGTTATTCCATAATGTTGGCATAGCTTCCAATGTATGTAGGTTCCAACTCTGTCATGTCTGTGAATATATTCCTTCTTAGCCAGGACTGGGCAGCTAGAGATAATATGATTTATTGTTTCTTGTCTATCTCCACATATTCTGCAGTTACTTGTAATATTTCTTTTCATTACATGTTTTTGGTAATTTCTGGTGGGGAGGCTTTGGTCTTGTGCTGCAATTAAAAATCCCTCTGTTTCTGCTTTGAGTCCTGAGCTTCTCAACCATTGCTGGGATTTTTCTTTGTCTATTTCTTTTGCGCTTAGTTTAGTGCAGTATTTACCATGAAGGGGCTTTTCTTGCCATCGTTTTATCATGGCTCGTTGCTGTTTTATTTTTAGTTTGGATTTCATTTGTTTTATAGCTTTTGTTGTTTCTTCATCATCTTCTTCTTCTTCTTTGTGTTTATTAGGTGGTATGATTTCTTGTTTGTATTTGTCAGCTTCCTTAAATACTGAGAACAGTTTTTTGTTTTGCTCGTGTTTTGCTGCTATCTGGATCAGTTTTATTATTATTATTATTATTATTATTGTTATTATTATTATTATTATTATTATTATTATTATTATTATTATTATTATTATTATTATTATTATTATTATTATTATTATTATTATTATTATTATTATTATTATTCTATGTTTGACTTTTGCTTTATGTCTGTACAAGTTGGCTCCAAGTCTCACCCAGAGACCTCAAGAGACAACAGGTTGGAAGTTCACGTTGTTGTTATGCCTAGCGTGCCATATATTTGGGGGTCTTTTGGTGTTGTACTAGTGAATGTTTAATATATAAATTTTTTAAAAAAAGGTTTGTTTTAAACCTTGGGATTACATAGAGAGTATTTTGCGTAGGATATGATCAGTTCCCATGAGCACTATCTTTTGAATTTCTGCCATTTTGGGGTTTCCTGGTATCTGAGTTAGGTAGCAATCAGCCCCTTTCGTTATCATTCCCATGACAACAGGTATTGTTTTAGTCTTCAGGTTCCACATTTTGCTGATTTCTATTTCAAGATCTTTATATTTGCTCAGTTTTTGGTAGATCTTGACAGATACGTTTATATCGATTGGGACAGTCATATCAATGAGGAGGCGTGTTCTTTGTCTGAAGTCTTTCAATATGATATCTGGCCTATTTGCATCTATCTTTCTGTCAGTTTGAATGGTGAAGTTCCAGAGGAGTGAGATGTGGTCATTTTCAAGCACTGGAGGTGGATTGTGTTCCCACCAGTTTTTTTCATGGAGCAAATCCAGGTTTTTGCAAATTACCCAGTGAATATATTGTGCAGCTCTATCATGCCTATTGAGGTACTCAGTAGGCACTAGAAGACTGCATTTGGAGACAACATGATCAATGGTTTCATTTTGTTGTCGGCATACACGACATGCTGGGCTACTGCCGTTCTTTAATACGTTGGCCTGGTAGTTCCTTGTTGGTAGGCATTGATCTTGAGCTGCTATGATAAACCCTTCTGTTTCAGAGGCCATTAGCCATTGATGGGTCAGGGCTTTGTCAATATCTGCATTATTCGCTCTCTTTGAGGTTTGCCATAGAGAGGTTTTTCTTGCCATTTATTATTCAGAATATCTAAGGCCGCAGTTTTGGCACGGGTTTTCATGCGCCTAGCTTTTTCTGTACTTGTTTCTTGTATGTCTATCTCTAATTCCGAAATTTGTTGTATTCGGAATTCACTTAGATATTCCTTTGCCTGTTTTGTTACTGAGTATGATGCTTTCTTGTTTTCATGTTTTGTGACAAGTTTTAACATCCAGTCCTCAGACTTTTTCAGGTAGGTTATTATTATTATTATTATTATTATTATTATTATTATTATTATTATTATTATTATTATTATTATCATCATTATCATTATTATTATTATTATTATTATTATTATTATTATTATCATTATCATTATTATTATTATTATTATTATTATTGTTGTTGTTGTTGTGTTGTTGTTATTGTTGTTATTGCCTTTGCACAGATTCTAACGCTAGAGATGTACTACAGTGTCAGCTGTTCACTACCAGTGATCTAAGGTAATACCTCTTATTTTTCGAGCACCTTCCGGATACTCGAGCGGTTCCAAGCAATGGTGTTTTCTGCAAGTATATCAACCGTCATTGCAGCCCATATTTGTTCCACGTACTTCTCAAGATTTTTACTCACTGTTCCCAGTGCTCAGACAATTATTGGTACTACTGCTACCTTTTTCATCGGCCACAACTGCTTAATTTCCCAAGCTAACCTGTCATATCTATCGACTTTTCGTTCTTCCTTATCGCATACATTGTTGTCAACTGACCATGCTATATCTATGATCCAGCATAGTTTGTTTTCTTTCTCAATTAAGACAATGTCCGGCTTCCTATTCTCTATCTCATGGTCGCACTTAATCATAATATCCCACATGATCTTTGCATTTCTATTTTCGACGATGCCTTCAGGTTTGTGGTCGTACCAATTTTTTCTCTGTCAAGTGCATAGTTGTTACAAAGTGTCCAATGGACAAGCTTGGCTACATTGTCGCGGCATCTCTTATATTCCTTCTGGGCTAGTGGCGTACATTGGCTGGTAATATGTCATATGGTTTCACCGTTTTGTCCACAGATTCTGCACTTATCACTTTCTGCTGTGTTGTCTATTCTGTATTTTATGTAGTTTGTTCTTAGTGCTTGCTCTTGGGCAGCACAGATTAGAGCCTCCATTTCCGGTTTTAAATCACTTTTAGTCATCCACAGCCATCGTTTTTCTCTGTCTGTTTTATCTTCAACATCCCTATGAAATTAATAATGCATACTTTTCTTTACCCACCTATTTTCAGTTTCATTCGTTTTGAATTGCTTGTACAATGCTTCTATCTTTCCAATCTTTCATCCTACACAAGATTTCTTACTTCTAATAATAGCGGTTCTGTGGCATTTTTTACATACTATGCAATGTTGTTTTCTTCTGCTCTAATGCTTTATTCGCATCTAATCAGTCCTTCTCCGCCTCTTGTTCTTGGTACATACAATCTGTCTGTGTCACTTTTTGGTATTATTATTATTATTATTTATTACCCATTCTCTTCTGTATCTTCTAGCTTTTCTTCTTCCTCTTCTTTCCTTTTTATCCACCTTCCTCTTCTGTTATCCTTCTTCTCCCCTTCTTCCTCCTTCTCGTCTTCCTGCTCTTCTTGCTGTTATTTGATATAAGACCGGGCCTAATTGATCAAACCAATAATCAAGGTCATTAAACTAACTCATGTTATTTTCCCGCTTTTTAGTATTATTGTACTACGAATTACACTACATTCTAATCTTTGCTTTTAATATGCATTTCGGGAGATATTTGTTGCTATCTCTAACAAGTCAAGCAACCGCGTAGAATCTATTTTATTTTTTCGTTTATACCATATTCGTCATCGTTAATGACGTTGATGAATAATCGTTAGATGACTAAATCTTTAGAAGAACTGAGAAAATGTCAGTCAAAACTTATATAGCTGGTTACTGTTTAACCATTTGCTTGACCAAAGCATTTACAAGGGTTCGTTTTAAAGCCCCATACTTATTCTCAGAATTCCTTGTGTGATAGGTTCTGAGTAATATAACGCTTTCCTCTCAAAAGTCTAAAGTTACTCTCAAGTTGAAAAAATATTGGGTATGAGTACAATAAATGACTCATATGTGCCAGGGAAACACACACACACACACGCACACACACACACACACACACACACACACACACACACACATATATATATATATATATATATATATATATATATATAAGCAATAATAAATTTCTGTGTGAGATATAAAGAGTAACTGCACGACATCGTGAAGTATATTTGCCATCTAAATGTGGTCAACCCTTAAGGGTTGATGCTACTCTAGATTGTAGCCTCAGGAAGATATCTTCTCCAGTTGGCTATTGACACACTCACTTTCTGTGCCCTATCATTATTTGCAAAGGGAAGTCATCTTTCCCATCCCAGCCTTACGTGATGCACACGGACCCGAGTTTCTGAGTATTGACCCGTCATCAGCGTGTGACAACAACCATTTTTCTTTATTATGATAATAAATATCTATTACAAAGAAGGACAATACAGGACATTACACACATATAAATGTGCTAAGTGAGTTTATAAATTTCTCATAGTCATTTAGAAGAGGCGAGAACGCCTGTGGCCCGTTCAGCTTGGACTCAGTCACCACATATATATCGATTTCTAGTGACCTGCGGTGGTTTATGTGACAAGTTTGCTCCTATGTCGACCCCATGCCACGAACATTTATACAACCTAACTTAATGTCCATGGTCAAAATAAAGAAACTTACACTTTAAGTATGAGGAAGGTCTACACGAATTCGCCAACCTCCCCTCCTTTTCTTTCTGAGGTGTAACCGCTGGTGTAGCCGCTGAGCTAAGCACAAATCTTTTCCTGACCATCCCTAGGCTAACATCTTGTATGTCCTGCGGGTATCTCGCTTTAGATTATTCGAATAGAGCTGCTTCTATCTTTGCCAAACGTATATTCGGTGGCATACCTTACATTGGTTGTAAAATATACGATTTTTATAAGCAGTTATTATTCTCGCAAAAAAAACTGTTTTCGCATTGTACTTCACAATCCATTCTCCTAGTGCATTTTTAGCGGGGTGGCAGGTTTCGACTTGGGGTGGATTGGGGAGATTTTTTCTGTGTGTTTGCGATTTGTGTAGATGTTTTCTTTCTCAGGGAAGGGGAATCTGGGGCATAGGCTTTTTTTCTTTTAGGTGAAATCACTGTGGTAAATTCCATTTCCCCTTCGGCTCCCATCTGTTTTGTTTATTCCTTTCTTCAGCTTTGCCTATGACGCTTTTCGTCGCTTTCTTGTTACATTCTTTTTGGGGAGGGACTTCAGCCTTTCCCAGTTGTTCTTTTTATGTTTCGCAGTCCGAACGGACGTGCCCTTTTTCTCCACATTTAAAACATCTGGGTCTACGTCTTTCGACTGATATTCTAGCGATCGATCCTTCCCTTATAAAAATGCGGTCTGGCCCCGATTCAAGCACATCATTTGAGGCTTGAACCACCATCTCAAGTGTTTGGCCTTTCCCGTTTAGAGCCTCTCTCTTTTTCAACTGCATCGTAAATTACGGACGCTGCCATTCATGTTACGTCGTAACCAGGTGGTATCTCCTCTATAGTTATTTTTGCAGTTCTCCGGTCTAGATAGATCGGAAGCAAAATACCCCTAATCTTCATATATTCATTTATTATCCTTATAATGTTTACATTTTTCTTATATTGTCGTATTAACCGTCTATTAGTATCTAACTTTTACTGCTTTAAGTATTTTCTGTAAATTATCTCCTTCTATATTTTTGACATATTATTTACATAAACATTCTATTATAAAGTTTATATACCACTAAACATTTATGGGGACTCTTAAATATTTTTTTGTAATTTATAAAAAAGCCAAAATGATTATTAACGGTCAAATATAAATTTCAGTCTCCTGTATTTAAGAATTCCGTACTCACTCATTTGGATTTTCAACCTCACTTGCTTCTTACTTCTTATATGGAGTTTAAACTAGCTCAGTTACCCTAATCTATAGAGAGAAAGTTACCTATATTTCTATGTTGTATATATATCTTTACCTAACCTTTACATGTTAGTCGTGTTTGAAATAGTCATGACTCCTAGAACAATAACACATTAAAACTTAGTAAGAATACAATACCCAGGTAATTCTTGAGTCCATCTTTTTCTTTATTAAGTTCTTATTTTTCCTTATAGTGTTACTGATAAGTACTATTTGACAACTCAGATTCTTAAAATTAATTTATTGTCTTTCTGTACGAAACGATCGTCTAGGGAATTAAATAAATATTATATCTCATATTAACATCTAATCTCCTCAAATTATGAAAAATATGATTAAATCTGTCAAACTTCGTGCTATAACTTAAATCATATACTTAATACGCTTATATATATATATATATATATATCACATGTGATACACAGACAAAGAGTTACAATTCCCACGCATTAAAGTAGTATTTGTAAATATATATATATACAGCTCAGTACATCTGTAACACCCGCTAACATCTTACGTTGCATACCATTGATAGTCATTTTGCTCAATGATATAGACTTACCCTACCGTCAAACTACGATGTTTTCTCTCTGATTCTTCAACCGTAACAAGATGAATCTCTCTCTTCGTTTCTTACTATTCTTATTGTGTCTCAATTCATTCATCATATTACACTGTGTGATTTGTATGTCCTAGTTAGTCTTCTACAGGCTGAACTCCGCTGGCAATTCTCAATAGTGTTTGAATAATATTAATGCTTCCCTTTTCAATTTTCAATATCACTGATTTCTTTTGCTAGGATACAGAAGACGGATGTATTTGGCATTAGTAACACACGAGTTTTAATTTATGTACCGTGGTCTGTGAAGGAGAATTATAGATCTGAGTGTTCACCAATATATCATTTTTAACTACCGACTCCCCCTACACATGAGATATTTTTCGCAACTTCAAGCCCAAACTACACTCTAATATCATAGTATTTTAGTATTTGCTTTATAGTATACCCTAATCATTACATAGTTAAAGCTATTCACTCCTATCAGCTTTCTCGAGAGCAATTGACTTGAATCTAGTAAGATACGCACGTACTCTACGTTAATTATCTCAGACGAAGAAATGCAGTACAAATGAGAGACCTCGAGAATTGTAAAGGGATAAATAAAGTCATCTTCTGAATGGTGGGGGTATTACTAACAGAGTAATATCTGCTAACAACTTCCGAAGGCTAGGTAGTGTTATTAAATCGGACCGGAATTAATTTATCCACACGAAAAGTGTAACAGTTATTTCGATGAACTTCCACAGAATTTCCTTCTACCAATTTCATTTTCAAATCCTTAGTCAATCTGAGATTGCAAGTATATGGGTCCAATTTAATGTTTGAAATTATACGCGGACACCTGTTCTTAATAGAAGATTTGTTTTGCCAACGGTACATGCAAAATTAAAAAACCAATGGTCTCATATCTAAAATCACACTTCTTCACTATTCAACGTTTTATCACTCATCATGAAAAAGGTATTTATACATTGTTAAGGAGATACTCAATACTTCTGTATATTTTGTCAAGGTACGTGGCTGAATGTCATGTAGAACACAACATATTAACTTTGCTTCATTATCTACTTCAATAAAATAACAAGCAAATTAGAACAAGGGTGAATGTAAAACTGTTAGAACCGTTGCGCTATTAGAATCGTTTTCACATTTTTTACCCGTTGGCACATAGGAAACATCGAAAATTTAAAATTCAAAAGAAAAAAAGAGAATAAAAGGATATTAAATCAAAATATTATCATACATAAAAAATTCCATATAAATTACAGAGAAAATCCTGTAAGTTTGACATATAAATAGTCCACTTGAAATCACAATAAATGTAAAGAAAATTAATGAAAATTATCTGAAAGAATAATTAATTTATATTTGTGGTTTTGCGAGTCATAAATTGTTTTGAATACATTAAGAAAGATGCCATGTAAAAGTGCATAGTCTTAAAATATGATTAAAATAAAACATGTTTTATTAATTGAAATTTCTCTGTTGATGTTCTTGCTGTTATTGTATATCACTTCGAAAAGATATGCCCATCAAAACTTTCTGGTATTTGTGAAGATAATGAGTTTTGCGTTGCAGCTGAATAGACTGTGCTGTGAGAAAACTAATTTTAAGAATCAAATTGTTCCATTCAGAACGACCATCAAATTCAGTGTTCAAGTTTACAAGTTCACGCCTGACCGCATTAATTATCTACCATGGCTGTCAACACCTGGAAACGGAAATGACAATAATAAATTCATAACTTGAGCAAGTAGTCTTCCAGAGACCCTGTAATGTTAAACAACTATTTCGATATTCTTAACGCACCCACTGGAAGTTTATCCCCTTGGGTACCACTGATCTAACAGCAGTATCAGTTCCTCATCTTCTCGTTGAATTAAAGAGTGTTTTTTGTTAAGAAACAGGTGATTTAACGTCAACACATAATCCAAAGAAACTAAATATTATGATGAATACCACAGCATGCAGTAAACTACCATTTGTTTAACCTCATGTCTACCTTCAACTTAAAGACTTATGATTAAGACATTCCAGCCGTGACTATACCTTCTTATTTAAACACTGTATATGTAGGTCTTACATCCTTAATACATTCGTATCACTTTTCGGAAAACATTAAGGAGTGGATTGAAGGATATTTGACTGCTATTTTTCGTATTTTGAGCGATAACTACACAGAAAATTTAGTAATTCAAGTTAGAAAAGTGATTTCAGTTTCATTTTACATCAAGCATAAGTAGTGAAATAGTTTGCTTCGCAGCAGCCACACGGTTTCGCGGTTAGCTTGTCTGTGCAGCGTCACTAAGATGGCACACAGCGGTAAATGGATACTGTATGGAAGACCGCCATAGATGCACACATACGCATATATATATACACATGTGTCTATGTACGAATGTATGTGGGCGTGTAACCGTGTTTTTGCTTGTCCCCGCCAGTCGCTTAACAACCTGTGCTATACCAAATACCAAATATAAAACTCAGTACCAAACTTTAAAATAAGTACTGGGGTCGATTTGAACGACTAAAACTTTTAAAACGGTTCCCCAGCATGATTGCAGTCCAATGACTGCAATAAATAAATAAAAATAATATCAGTTAATATCACTTTCTATGCAATACACAGGAGAATGGTGTGAATAACATAACACTGGGATTTTCTATTCACTAAAGTGTTGCTGTCTTGTACTTAATCAAGAAGAAGCAAAAAATATTATTTATCTAATGTCCCACCGTTTCTACTAACTCATCAACCTGTTTAATAATGAAGTACTAACGCTAATTAAAATAAGCTGCTAAGAAATCACGCAACGACTAATGGAATCTCAAAAAGATAGCGGATACAAGTCTTGCATCTTATTATTTGTGGTGAATAAAACATCATATATAAATATTCAATGTAATCAATTGCGTTTCATAATTTTTTTGAAATTAAAACGAAAAACTTATTTTTTATGCAGTTTGAAATGAAAATCTATTAATTTATATAATGAATCTAAAGCTGAATAAGAAATGAAGTATTGCATACAAAATAATGGAAACTAACAAAGATTTTTTGAAATCAGTAAAAATAACTATTCGATTCTGCATATTAAATAATTGAAGTTTGAGTTAGGCCAGTGTAACACTTTGGTTATGTAGAACAGTGAATATTGATTTTTGTCTCTTGCACAAGGTTACTAATTCTCATAAAAGGATAAAGCTAATTTAGTGTATTTCGATATACTCTTCGCACTTATTTTACCGTCGACAGATGGATTAAAAGCAAGGTAAACCCCAGTGAGTAGAGAACTGAAACTTTGTCACGAATGCTTAATAATGTATGACAACTCAATTTGACCCGATTTGCTATTTCACTCACGTCACCGTCTTCAAGAATATTATTTATTATCATTATTATCATTGTCACATTAACGAGAGCTAGGTGTTTGTTTCGATAATTCCATAGACTTGAAAGTTTCATATAAGTGTTCTTTTAATTTCACTATTCATCTGCAAAGCTGCAATTAAGCACTCTTAAATTGATAGACAAACATCAAACATAACATGGCATCGTATTATTCACAAAGTGAGCATTGATAAAGAGGAATTATGAAATCTATTGCGCTTAATATTTGATAATATTTCACTCACTGACCAAATGAGTGAGTAAACGATTGTTTATGATGGTACGTTACCTACATTGCACTTTCACGTAAACTACACAGTGTTGTTTCTGTTTCTGTGATTCTTGCTTTCATTATGAATAAACAGCCAATAAGGAAATTAACACAAAACCATACTGGAAAGACGTAACTTTGTTAACGTATTACACAATAAAAACCACAGACTGGAGCAAAGTCTTTTAGCGGTCGCAACAAAGACAGATTCATATGTAATTAGGTGTTAACATATCGATTCATCCCATACCACTGAGTTTACCTGGTGAAGTTGAGTCAATTACTATTATTTGCAACTATTATATTTACTATTCACTGCAAGAAATATTAATGTTAATGTAACTATTGAATCATCCTAGACATACACATATCCATGCACATAAACACTTGCTTGCACACACATACGCACGCATACATACACCAAGCACACATGAATATAGATGTGTATGCGCATAGAAAATATGATAATGGTGTAATTTGTTAAATATGTATTCGGCCACGTATTACTGAATATGTACGCTTCTAGAAAGTTAATATTAATTCGAGAGGTATCCACCCCTCAGTGAAAACTTTTCATTTTGGTTAGGCATAAAAGAGTTCGTTTTTCAACACGTCTCCATTTTGGGCAGTTTATATTCAAAATTCTGAACATTTTTTACTCCCGATGAGAGATAAAGGTCTCGATCACTCTTTGCTACAAGGTACGAGCACGTATATTTCGTTTACATCATGTATCACAGTGTTTATCTTTCCCCTTATATTCCTCACAATATAAACTTGCGTCACAGCTTCAAACAGGTCAAAATTCTCTAAAGCTTTTACTGAGTATTTTAAATATCTCGTTGAGACTATTATGATACATATAATGTAGTATGTGTCTTATTATCGAATATATGCACACGGTGCTAAGGTACCCAACAACCCTAAGAATTAAGGACGTAGAGCTATTTGAATCCAACCTCTTAGATATGATACTCGGATTGAATTTTTGGATGTTCACCAATACTTCTCAATACAAACTTATTTCTCGTATAAAGAATTTTAAGAAATAAAATATATTTAATATTCTCAAATAAAATTTGCCAATCTTTTAAAAGTAGAAAACAATAACTATAAAGTACTCCTAAACAAGAAATTTACCCAGAATTGTAAAAGGATTCATATTATATAAAATTGCTGCTAGAACTACAGCTCATAAAGATAAAGTTGGCAACAGACTAATATGTTTTACTAAGAACGTAAGTCACACTTAATGATTATGATAAGAATAAATATTAACCCATCTTTCGGAACTGTGATAGGATTAGTTAGAAAGAAAATACTAATATTTTCATTAAGTTTAGAATTCAACTAAGGCGGTGAGCTGGAAGAATTGTTACCGCGCCGAACAAAATGGTAAGTGACAAGTGTTCCAAATTTAGACCGGGATTGACTTTGCCTTTTATCATTTGGGGGCTTTATGAAATAAGTACCAATCGAATGCTGAGGTTGATGAAATTTTTTACCCCTCCATACAATTGCTAGCATTGTCCCAAAATTGAACCACTTTTAGGAAGTTGATTGATGTTTAGCAATAGAGCAAGAGTAATACGATAATAAACCTCTTTAATAACATGAATAATAAAGTAGTTTCATATGAATGTTTCATATCAATATTAGCGAACTTTAACCAACCAACACAAAACCCTTACACATCCGCGACCTTGTATATACTAAGATAAATTATAATATCCATAATAGTGCTTTGAATATTCCCATACCCTCTAGAAAACGCTGCGACGCAGCAAAGATTTCACAGGGGTAAAAAAATGTCAGATCACATATGTTTATTCGAGGTCAGTATAGTGTCGTCTTTCAACGCAAAAATATGGGATAATGTTGATTTATGTATCCTAGATACACTCAAAACAACATCTATCATAAAGAAGATTTGTATAGAAGTAATAGGTAATTATATCCATCATACAAGTGGAAATACAAGGGAAATAATAAAAAATTTCGACATCAAAATAGTTATCACCACTAACATAAGTGTTATAGATTTCTATGATGCTATTCCCAATTGACCAGAGACAAGCACATACGCTTTAGGAAACTGAATGAAAATTTCTCATATATTAATATAGGCGTCTGCGTCTAATAGTCTGTACTGATTTCAGCGCTAAGTGTGAATCTCCGTCTTCACTCAGCATGTAATCATTTAACAACCTAGCAGGTGATGCTTTGCGAGGATTTACAAATAAGACAGACGTAAGATTTTCCTATTAAACTGTATGTTGTAGTTCATTCAAGATTATTTTTAGAGGTATTTTGAGCCGATAGGTAAATGTATAGATGTTTTAGCAGTTAAAGTCACTAAGTTAAACAACATTACCGTTTGCCGCAAATTTTATAGAATAGCCAATTTAAAATAATCACGGGCATGTAGGACTCTTGGTTTCTTATTGATAACACCGCTCTCAATGAAAAGTGTTTCAGAGTATATTGTTCGCGTTAATTTATATTTAGATCCAACGCAGTGTGTATTCGATTTCCCTAGATTTTATTGGACTTAATTGTTGGTTGTGCTGCTGATTTATTTCTGAAACAATATCATTTGATGCATTTAATTATCATTAGATGCATTTAAATGCTTAATCTGTTACTTAATAGAGCGTAATATATCAATAAGCTAAATTATTACTCTTATGTAGTGTCCACACAGAGAAGACGTCACAATGAAGGATGCCTATTTATTTGTGAGATGCCTGTGTACATACACACATATGTATATATATATATATATATATATATATATATATATAATATATATATATATATATATAATATATATATATATATATATATATATATATATATATATATGTATACATATACATATATGTATTAGCATATATATATATACATTTATATATAATATCATGTTGAACCGTTAATCCCTACACATAATTTTCTCTCTCCTTTTTTCATTCTCTCTCTATTTGTCCTTTTCCCTCTTAATCCTTTTTGTCGAAGTGATTAGTTGCGTGAATTTTGCCATCAGAAACGGATAACTATATCTTCTTTTCAAGTTTTTGCACAAGGCCAGCAATTTCGGGCGCGGTTAAGCTGGTTGCATTGACCCCAGTGCTCAACCGGTACTTATTTTAGCGACATCGTCAGAACTCAGAATATAGAGAGAGACCTAAATGCCTCTAAGCATTTTGCCTGGCGTGCCAGCTCGCCGCCTTCGAATACCATATAAAATGAACACATACACATGCACTCACACACAACATATGTATGCACGACAGATCGCTAGCCGCTACACATTCTTTATTTTCTCTCCTTGTTCCTTTCTGTGGAAGAAGGTAGCTCGAAACGTTAAAGAGTTTTTCACTTTCCGAGCGTTATACTAATACATCAGTTTGCTGTCTACACCACCTGTCTTTGTCTTTTGAGTTTGTTTATTTTTTTGTGTGAATCCTCCCTATATATATATATGTATATATATACACCATACAGAATAGGTATGCCCAGTATTAGAAAATCTGAAAATAGGAATATCTGAATACAATAGTGCACACCATCTGTAAAACATGCCCAAATCGATCTCTACCGCAGGAATTTGCTTCCAAGTAAAAAAAGAAAAACCACGTATGCACTCATTGCGATGATAGTTTGGACAATGCTTTCTCTAGATCCAAATATACCTCAATCAACCACTTTGAAAGTGAATTGGGAATAATCATGAGTAGCTTCGTTATCGTAGTTAATACCCTGTATATCAAAATACAAAACTAGTACAATGGGACTGTAATCATAACGTCATTAAATGCATTGACGTCACTGAAACGAAATCACCCATCATATTCGACCAATTTCACTTTTCGAATATTTCATCCAACCATGTCTAAATGTCTCTTTCTAAAATCGTGTATTTCAGGAGAGAATTCAATACAATTTACGATATATGTACTAGAATAATAAAGAATGCCTGAAATTAACTACCATACTACAACGATTCCTACTGACTCGAAAAGTAGGGTAACCCATTTTCGACGATTCCATGAATCTGACACAGCTGACTGCGTAGGGTTGCTTAACTTTGATTCTCTCAGCAAAAACACCCTTACAGTATTACTTTGTATTAAGGTGACGATTTAACAATCCCATAGGATATGAACTTCCACACCATATATTAATTTTAAAAGAATTTAATAGGAACATTTAAGATGTTACATTTAAACCTATGTATTTACACAAACTTAATGATAGCTAACTTCCTATCTACACCCCTGAACTTAAACACAAGCAAACACTACCCAAATAATGCCACAATATGCATGAACAAAACTTCCAATTATCTTTAACCAAAATCAGGAATAGCGCAACGAGTAGAGATGATTCTTTAATATAACCCCTGTCTGGGACATCTTTAATAAGACCAGTGTATGTTTAAATTATTCTGTTATATCATTTGTATAGTAGCTATTAAAATAATTCCAGGACAGCCTCTGTGTGGTAGCTGCCATAGATTTCTGTACATTAAATGAAAGATTACGTGGAATTGTTATGAAGCGTCTAAATTATCAGCTTTATTGCCTACACGGTTAGGAAATGATATATCACATCGATAATTAAAGTGGATAAAATATGATCCGACTGATTAATAAGAAATTAAACTGATTATATCCAATGCAAAATGCTATAATTTATTTTTAAATACTTTACAATGTCACATTTTATTAGCAAATTAGCTCTTAATATGTTATTTAGATAATGTAGTGGCAGAGGAAAATTGAGAGACAGGCAATATTGTTTGTATTGTGGGTGAGAGAAGAATTAAGTATTTATCTGAATAATGCTAGCAAACATAGACTTATGCAGTATACTACACCCTTAAAATTAGGAAATTTATCATGTGGCCAAGAATAAATCATATCGGACAAGTAAACGATCAGACCGAGAGCATTCTTTTGGGCATAAGCTTTTGACTCTTACCCACAGGAAAAGCGCAGATGTGATACGGTAATGAAGTTCGATCGACAACTGTGTAGCTTCCGGTTAAAACTAAAACACAACACGTTCGGCTGGCCTCTTCTACACTATTCTCAAATCAGCCCAATATTTTTGAGTGAAATTTCTTTGACGGTAAGTGGAAGACCATCTGAGAAATATATCTTGATCTAGGCAACTAGACTTAATCCGTATCCATGTTTAACACCATTTTCCAGATTTTAGACGCCTTTACTAGGTTTCACTCTGTAGTAAGCACTTAGGTTTTTTATCTATGGTATGAGAATAACATTCCTCACATTAACCCCATAAGTTCTCAAAAGTGTCATGTTACTGTACTTCAATCTATGTCATTACACATGACTTACCCCTTCTGTCAGCATTAGCCTTTTCCTTCCAGTCAATGACATCTAACTGATACGTGGGTAACCGATACGAAAGAAATTCACTGTTCGCGTTCAGAATAAATTTTGGAAATAGATAATAAATTGTGAAATTTTGAATGCAGCTTTGTTATGCACAATTACAAAGTACTTTCCTCAAATCACTCTCAGCCATTCCACGAGGATTTGAGTAAAGCATGTATTAAATTATCATGGTGTCACACCAAGAAATCTTTTTATCGGAGACTATACTCTAATATCACAAGCGTATATTAGTCTCATACACACACATATACATGCACACACATAATTATATATACATATATATATATATACATACATACACACACACATACATATACATACATATATATATATATATATATATATGAATGTATACATATGTCCTGTGAGAGTGGGTGTGCAGTCGTTCTCGGTTGCCGCATCTACATATTACAATAATTTTTTTTTATATCCAAGTAAGCAAATTAAATAGGAATTTCTCTTTGAGTGACATTAACCAATAATTGTTTGATATTTGTTCATTGTCAACGAATAAAACACTCCAAAGTATCCAACAGATATTCTTGTTAAAAACAGGAACTATATTTAATAGACATTTATAAGTAAAGGAAATTGCCAATGATGCCAAAATACATAAATATTTATAGTCACTCAGAACCGGTTCCTGTCACAAAATTATTTGTAAATACAAGGTTGAAAATTTGTCTTAAATACCGAATACTATCTGACTCCAAAAATGTAATATGTACTATTGCTTTTCTCTTAATAGACGTTCCAGTTGAGGAAAAAGTCATTTTCAAACCTTATGCTAGAAACTTATACACACACACAAATACACGCACAAACACACACAAACACACACACACACATATGGATCATCAATCTGAGCATGTTTTACAGATGGTTGTGCATTATTGTATTCAGACATTCCTATTTTCAGATTTTCTAATACTGGGCATACCTATTCTATATGCTGTATATATATATATATATATTATATATATATATATATATATATATAGGGAGGATTCACAAAAAAAAAACCAAAAGACAAAGACAGGTGGTGTAGAGAGCAAACAGATGTATTAGTATAACGCTCGGGAAGTGAAAAAGTCTTTAACGTTTCGAGCCTACGCTCTTCTACAGAAAGGAACAAGGAGAGAAAATAAAGAATGTGTAGTGCACAGGACTAAAAATATTGTTTAGGTTAGTAAAGAACAGCGCATATTTTTGTGTCATAATCCCAGGTTATATTACATTACCATTCGATATTTTAAATCCATGGTTGTGTTCCAGTTATATTAGCTTTTACAAAGATTGATTTACAAAGATTGATATACAACAAAAGACATAAATAATGATATTTAATTATTTTTCTTTGCTGAAGTAAGTCAAATTTACTGTGTGTTCATTATTTATGTCTTTTCATATATATGTATATATTACGGAGATGTACTTGCATAGCAAGTGACCTGATCTGAGATCGTGTGCTGGAACGAAAACAATTGCAGCGTGGAAGGTGTTTATAAGCCATTTAAGAAACACACAAAAACCGTTTGATTCACTTCAACATTTATATTTAATTTGTCAAAATATTTTCGTCGCTTTGAGACCGCGACCTGTTCACTGACAAAAATCCGTGCTGCATCTCTCCGTGCAGCACGGAATTTTGTCAATGAACAGGTCACGGTCTCAAAGCGACGAAAATATTTTGACAAATTAAATTTAAATGTTGGAGTGAATCTGTGTGAGTGTATAGACAGACAGACAGACAGACAGACAGACAGACAGACAGACAGACAGATAGATAGATAGATAGATAATAGATAGATAGATAGATAGATAGATAGATAGATAGATAGATTGGGTAGATAGATAGATAGATAGATAGGATAGATAGATAGGATAGATAGATAGATAGATAGATAGATAGATAGATAGATAGATAGATAGATAGATAGATAGATAGATAGATAGACAGCGAGGATCTATATTATATCTGACATTCCGTCAGTTACAACGACGAGGGTTCCAGTTGATCTCATCAAAGGAACATCCTGCTCCGGAAATTAAGGTGGAAGTGGCTGACCACCCTACAGACACGTATACTCTTAATGTAGTTCTGAAAGATATTCAACGTGACACAGAGTGTGACAATCCTGGCCCTTTGAAATACAGGTACTACTTATTTTTGTCAGCTGAGTGGACTGTCAGCAACGTGAAATAAAGTGTCCTGCTCAAGAACACAACATGTCGCTGGTAACTGAACTCACGACCTTAGATCGTCAGCCGATTACCGTAACCACTAAACCACGCGTTTTCACATACGAAATCTAACTCTGGCCTAATTATATTATTTTATGAAATTGCCATTTATTCAACAATGCTCCAGAAAAGACAATACTTATTTCTCTTTCTTTCTCAAAACCTCACTGTCTTCTAGCACTTCCAACAATATGGATGTTTCATTTTCGTTTAGGATATCGAATTCCGGATTTCCACATGCCTAAATTTTGTTGTGCACATATACCATACTAGTATTCAACCAACTACTTAAACTTTCTAATGGACGCACTTCTTATCTGAATTAAGCAGTGCAGATACTTTTTTGACATTATTTGTTCTCTTTGCTGTTTCTGTCTAACCAAATCAACTGGGTTCTAGTTGAAAAAGACTCAGTGTAATCACGGCAACTAGATAAGCATTTTTCATGCTATAATCACTTCTTGAAATTTCAAGTACATAGGTTATGTTTGAAAGCTTCGTAGATGCTAAGAAAACTCCCAAAAGTACTGAAGGAGACGTAAATCTCAGACTTCACTGCACCAAATTGCTGAAATGTATTGTCTGTTCGGAAATTGTTAAATAACTTGAATTAAAATTGTCATTACATTACACGCATGGTTTTGGCACCATGCGAAGCAATTTAATGCATTTCCTTCAGCATTGCGACGAGACGATAAAGTCATTGTCGGTAGGCTGCAAATTTGATTGCATATATTCGAAGTGCTTTATCTTTTCTTTTTTTTTTTTCAAAGTGCGGTTCAGAGAAATATATGACGTAATCTGAGACTTCAGTAGTTCAGTAAATCTCAACTGTCTTGTTTTAAGACTTCCTGGAGCGCATGTGGTTGCAAATCAGACTTTATATTTTTAACATTAACTTAGAGAAAACTCGTCGAAATGATATTTCTAAAAGTGGTATTTGAAATGAGATTTAAAATAGACACAAGATCACAAATTTTGAGACGGTGTAGAACCGATTTTAGTAAATTGTAACCAAGGAACAAGTCTACAAAAACATTTGGACAACTGATCAACGGATATTATGAACTTTAGTACTTGGATGAATGAAAGATAAAGACGTCACAACTGGATTCTACTCAGAAGACAAATGCAAAGACAAAACACCCAGAATATTTTGTCGACCACTCTACTGATTCTGCTAATTGGCCGTCTTGTTTGCAGCCGACAGAAGTAACAGAAAAATGGTAACGCATATGGAATAGGGAATTATAATTAGACGCGAATTCTTTAAGGATTTTTGTTTGGGAATTTGGAAATGTAATCTTTTAATGCAATCTAACAGAGTCTAAAACGCAACACAATTGATACTAGATCCATTGCAGAATTTCTTGGAGATTGGGGAACAGTGTTATCTAACTTTGGCACATAGTGAACTTACGTCATTATATACTACCTCTTCTGTAACAATAATTATCGAACTTGCTGTCTAGAATATATTATAACAGAGACAAATATGCTCAACGTTTGAAAAACATAGACTCTAATACGAATGGACTATCGGTTCGCATATAATTGCTAAATATATATGCTATATTGATTAATATATATGTGTGTATAATCATATGTCAGTATGTCTGTTTATATGTATGTACGTAATCCTGTATATTTTATGTATGTGTGTGTACGTGCACGCAGGGTTATAATATATTTATTGGCAAATGCATTTGTACACATGCCAGTTTGTATTTAGATTTGTCAGTTGTTTCTTATTAACTCTCTTACTTCTATTTGCATTTCACATTTGCATCTACTTTCATATTTTAGAAGTTATATGAATGTCTCTCTTTCTTTCGTTTTCTCTCTCTCTTTCTCTCTCTCTTTTCTCTTGCTCTCTCTCTCTCTCTCTCTCTCTTTTTCTCTTCTATTATACTGAATTAATGTATCTGCACTTAAGAGTTCTTGTTAGTGGAGGAACACGGTAATACGTCCTCTCACCCATGCTTTTCAACTCATACCTAAAAAGCCTTACGATAATTTTGCAAAATGAACACACACATCATCCTCATATGGAAATGACATCAATTTCATATCATCTCGGTAATCTCCGTAAGCAGCTGCGAAGATAATCCAACTTTACATTAATGCTCTAAATATCTGACTTCACAATGACAGACTGAATATAGCACCAACTAAACTAGTTACATTTCTTGCCAACAGCACTAGAAAATATCAAATACGGCCAACCATCACGCCCATTAAAATGAATATATTTCCAACACAGAAGACAAACAATACTAGAATATTTATACAGCACTTTTACATTTCCAGCACACATAGAAGGTACTAAAACATCAACAAGGCGTACAACAGCAGGTAGGACACTCATATATATCATATTTCCTCTGTATAAAGACACACTACATTGAGTTGATCATGTATATTACCACTTCTTTCCTCAACTCCCATTTATTAAACCACATGAGAAACAAAGATATGTCACCATTCCAAATTGCCTCTACTACATTTACTTAGCAAGTGTGTCTTTACGCCCACATTCGATCTGTTAGAAATAGTAACCTAAGTGTCTAAAATTGAATTGGACTGCGTAGTCCTATATATATTAAAAAAAGATACGATGATCAAAGCCTGAAAGCCTTTCATCATACATTTGTTCGTTCGGTGTTAGTCTGGGACCCAGAAATTTTAGAAGTAATCAATGTTATTCTGGTTTAGGGTGACTTTGAGTGGAAGGAACAGTTTACTTTTCATTATAATATACTAGAACCAATGTACCGCATCACCCGAGTTTAATGAAAGTCTCATAAAAGGTCACATGGTCTACAACTTTCTCTTTGAAAACTTGTCACTTTGTAAAGGTTTAGTGATAGGGAAAAGAAATTGAAACCCGTAGCTTGAAATATACAATCGTTTACTTCCAAAAATTACTATGATATCGCATCTGTTTCGAAATCCTGTGAGCCATAAATACCATTTTGTTCATTTACTGATGATTAATAAGTCAAGCACCTGTAATATCCATGAATTCGGATTCAAGATAATTTACACCTTCATCTCTCTGCAATGAGTTTCCTTTTCTCGAACTAAGTAGACACGAGGGGAAATTAGTCAAAATTTTCTTTCCACTGCTACTTTATGTTACCCGCTACTGAGTTAACACATTGGCTAAACTTCGTTAGATTGTTAATTTTATAGGGTGATCCAGTAACTTAACATAATACCATTATCGTTAAAAAATGCCTTGTTAATACACATGTTCGTTATTCTATAAAATTAGCTGCAAAAATTCAATATAATGTGTAACGTATTATAGCTGAGTCAGTTTTACATTAACTTAGTTTTCTGACAAGACTCAGTGGTTTCCAACACCAATAATTTCCGTAATAAAATTAAATCTGCAGCTTTTAACTTCCATTTTATTAAATGTCTTCTCCAAATAACTTTAATGGAACTGCTCTTCAGTCAACAATCATTTGACAAACTTAACCTAGTTTAAAAGCGCCTGTAGATGATTTTCGTTGCTTTGCATAACTTTTAATGAATTCTCGTTTGCTTTGTTCAACAATAAAGTAGAACTTTATCATCTTTTACATAGAAGTTGAACGAGTTAGTTCTTTAATATATTTTACAAAGAAAAAGTCATTTCATCGCTTGATACGTATATTCTTTTATTTTTGATAAGTATATCTACATCAAAAAGAGACAATGATATACTTCGGATCCAGACTGCTTCTCCAAAGTAACTACAATTACGTACCAAATTTGATTCTTTCATCTAGCTTAGTGATTTGAAGTAATCACTATACAATTATTAAAATTTTCCGGCTTCATTTTCCCCATCAGATCGTTTAATTTATTTCGATACAACAACAAAACTCTTTACTGAAATATTGACTTTGCCAGCATACTTTATGGTATGTTTCTTGGAATTACATCATCGGAGACGCAATTTTACACTAATCGATTCGAATTTTCGTGACAAAATGACTTCAGCTAAATTTAAGTCTTACTTACGAATATAATAGACTTTTTCTTGTGCTCATGAAATAAATATGAGGCATATACTGGGATCGATCAATATTCCTTATAAATATGTGGGTTGGTAAAATTGTGGCTGGAGATTAATTAGTATCTTAATCATGGTTCTCTTAAATCATATTGTTCTGTCTTCAAGAGCATCAGACAAAATGCACTGCACTATTTTTATGGCAATTTATATTCTGAGTTCAAATAAGGTCGGAGATAATTGCAATTTTTTTTTCCGGGGTGAGTAAAATAAAGCAGCAGTCAAGTACTGGAATCAATTTAATCAAATACCCTCCTGTAGTTGTCAGCTCTTTGACTACGTAAAAAATAACTATTACAAGTGTGGTAGATCAGAAAACCCTATGGGATAGTAATTAGAATGTTTTTTGCGTGCTTTAATTACATTTCTTCACTGTCTCACTTTAAATCCAACCGGGATCACGTTTTGTTTTACTTTCATCCGTCCGTGGTCATTACAATTAAGACAAAATATACACTGTTAAGGATTCCAACAGCCATTTCCTTCCTCTAACGTTTGTGACATTCTGTTATAAACCATCATTATCATTCTCATCTAGATTACTCGGCTAGGAAAAAAGTGTGTTGTTTCACATCGGATCTATCCTCGTCAGGATGACTTATGCCCAAAGAAGTTCTATTGCAAATTTGTTTACAGGTAGTGTACCGAATATTATGTTCGCAAATGTACTTGATACTATATTAATAAATGTACCAGATATTTTATTGAAGATATAACTGACGATTTCAAAAAACAATTCCCTTCTATTTTTGTCATTGGAATTTAAAATTTCTCTTCTATTTCTGTCATTGGGATTTTTATAAAGTAATTTTCTTAATTTTGGTGTATATGTGGCGGATATACTCATTAAGAACAAGGTTGTAGCGATACTGTCTTTACTGCAATTAATTTACCATATGAATGTTTAATATATACACGATTTTAACTTGAGATCTTTAGCTTTTGAAAAATCATTGATTTTCGATGGCGAATAGCGTTGTCCTATTGATAACTGATTCATGAGTTGTCTTGTCATAATCATACAAAATAGGCTGCATATAATCTTGCGCAGTTGGGTGGTAATGTACAACATGAATAATTAACTTCTTAAACTTTTATGTGATATTCGACCAGGCCACTGGATTGTTTACAGATTGCATTGTAAAATGTAGAATAGCTAAATTCTTTTTTTTTTACTATAAAGATTATTACTATAAAGATTAAGCGCTGTTTGCTACGTCTTACTACAGTTCAATACTACGACTGAAACGCATCTTATTTCACAAAGTATCAAAGTATGTTAATGGCTGTAGTAATGCTGATTAAAATTCCACTGAAATTTAATTTCTTCTTTTCTTTTTTTTTATTCTTTCAAAGCAAAATGCCTTATTTTTAAGTTCAAAATACGCACAGACACATCTACACACAGGTTTATACACACAGCCAATGGCGCGCGCTCACACAAACACACACACAGACATTCTATTTTGATTTTATTCACAAGCAACTACCATACTCTGTTTTCTCCATCGAGTTGGGAATCTTTTGTCTGACTTGTCACGATACTCAGCTTTATTATCGAATCTCAAAACTCTTCGACACAAATTTCCAAGCAAAATGGCATTTTAATGTCCTCACTAAATTGCCTGACAATGCTGCGAAGACTTTTAAGTTACGGAACATTTACTGCATCTAAATGCTAAACATCTTTGAAGAAAATATGGAGACTTTTCCTGGCTCGCTCTTTCTTATTTTTTCTTTCCTTTTTGTCTCTTCTTTTTTAAAATTTCTTCTCGTTCTTTCTCTCCACATATATATGTTACATACATACATACATACATACATACATACATACACATACACACACATACATATATATATATATATATATACATGTGTATGTACATATATGTGTGTGTGTGTTTGCGTATGTACATACATATATGTATATATAATTCGCGCATGCACACACACACGCACACACCCACGCACACACACACATGTAACATTACTTAGAACAACCCATGGGGGTAACTCGTCCTTCTGTTCGAGACGAATGTTAATACCATTAGATAGATGACGTATGGACGACGTTTTACTACATTTTTTGAATAATTCAACATTCGGAATTTCTTATAAGTATTCGAATATGATTACGACTAGAACTGCCTCAAAAAAAATATGAGAAAAAAGTTTTTAAAATATTCAACGACAATGGTTTACCATTGTAAACAATGTCTGTCTCAAACAACAGCTCTACCTCCGGAAATCAATTTCTTTGAAATATATAATACTTGAAAGGAAAGACGTGACTGCGTCGCAGTTCAAATTTTTGTGAAATACTGTTGTTCCCTTTACTTTCTGAATTCATTTCTTGTTATAAGAACGAACTGTTCCTGAAGGATGATAAAATTTAAATGCTTTTTTTACTTAACGATGTTGAGAGTAGATTATGACCGGTATAAACAAAAGATTAGGATATCTTTGTATGTATTGTATTAATAAAGATTAGAATATTTCACATCATTTATAATTGATTTTGCCATACATATATTTACGTGTGAGATAAGTGTGGACGGCGAAAGTGATTTGTGTCTTTCTGGAAAGACAACCTCAATATACAATCTTCTTAATATATATATATATATTTCTCTTTCTTTATAATTTATTGGACAATATTTCTTACCTAGTATCTATTTATGTTACAATTGGTGACCTTTTCCACATATATATATAATGTTATATCGCAATACTACACAGTGGCTGTGTGTGCTACGAAATCCTCGTCGCCACTGTTATGTCGCACGTTCGGATGCCTCTACTAGTCTGACGACTTCTAGACTCTCCCTATCTATCTACGTATTGGGCTAGCCTACTTCATCGCCTGGGGGCGTCCACACAACATATACATGTATATTATTGTGAGTGTGAGTGTGTGTAAGTAGAAGCCATATCTGCCTCAAAGAAGGGAAATACACTCTCTAGTTCACTCCTTCCTAATTATTTGTAAGGTTGGCTTTGTTTTAATTCCTTTACCCCTATTTCAAATAAGTTAACATTTGTGGGTTTTCTTCTCCTTAAATAATTTCCCACTTTCCAAGTTTGTCTTCGCACAATTCTATAAATCAAATATCACGCCAGTTTATCTGCTGGTCTCGTAGGTTGTTTGTCACAGTGTTTAGTGTTGATTCAAGTCATCAGCATATAGACTCTGTGTGTGCGTGTGTTTGTGTGTGCTTGTGTGTGTCTGTATGACAGAGGAAGAGAGAGGGGGCGAGAAGTGAGAAAAAGAGAGAAATTATGTTAAAAATACAACTTTATATCATGTGTTCCCAACGTTCGTTTTATGGCTGTTTCAAAGTTCCAAGTAAACCTGGTTGCTTATCACAGCGGTTGCTTATCACATTATTGTGTTTTTGCTACAGATACCGTATTTGAAACATCCAATTCCACTTAGAATATACAATAAAGATACCCCAAACTGCCGTAACGGGGAAACGTGCGTAGGGAATAAATGATATATACTCCCGTTTATCATAATTTCTCCTACATATGAGTCGTATATCATAAATATTAATTCTACTATGTATAGTAGTAACCAAACTACTATACTGGAAGCAGACTTGATGGAGATGATGTACGTGGAGCTCTAACTTCAGCCGTTAATATATATATATATATATATATATTCCCATCAAAATTAATGCAGCGTAAGAGAAATTCTTTGGGTGGAAGGTATGGCAACCAATTACGCGCATGCGCGGAAATTTTCGCGCCGGTAAACCGCGTCAGTTACCGGCTGTTATACCTAGAGTACAGACGTATAGTGCGCTATCGTCGGATTTTCATTTTCACCGAATGCATCGAGCAAAGATATTGCATCAAATTTTGCCAAAAGCTTGGTGATACTCAAGCTCAAACCATCTAGAATATTCAACAGTCCTTTGATGATGAGACCAAGGACAAAATTGAAGTGAGGAAGTGATACAACCGTTTCAAAAATGACCAACACGTCAGTAGAAAGCGAGGCACAGTCGGACAGGCTATCTACAGGCCGAGTCAAGGAGCTGAGTGAGAAGGTTCGCGAATAGTCATGAAAAACCGTCATGTAACAAAGCAGAAAATTTTTCATGAAATGCGAATAAGCACGGGATCAATATCTTCCAAATTAACCGACGATTTGCAAATGCAGAGAGTGTCAGCGAAATTCGTACTCAACTTGCTGCCAGAGGAGCAAAAGTGACTCTGTATGAACTTCATAAAGACTATCAACACTGGTGATGATACAAGCTCTCGGTCATTTGTGAAGGACTACAGTTGTCAAGGACTCAACCGTCAGTTAAATACATCTTGAAATTTGATGTTTTCTACAAACGTTTGAAAGCGGTAATTGAACTTTATGAATATTACAAAATATCTTTTTAATTTTTAACACACTTCAACATTATTTAAAAAATGTATATATTTTTTTTAAATACCATAATAAAAATGTGAAAACCCGACCATGTTTAACATTATTCAACTATTACATTATTCTATACACATTTCCACATATTCGGATATATATATATACCATATAGCCTGTGTATATTTGTCATACACTACCCAAGGTGCTTTCTGTGTGCTGTCTTGCAACCTTGCGCATGTGATCCATCATTAAACAATGCTATTAAAAGTCATCAATCCGTACCACGCTTCCTCTTCCTACTGTTTTGTTGTTTAGTAACTTCTTTTTTCCATACCCAACTCCCATGCATTTCTTCTAGAAATGAGTTATTTTATCCACATGAGCAATAACCCGTTTGGTGAGTCATTTAAGTCTTGTTTCCGAGTACTGTTCGATATACTATTTCAATCTTTTACTTATATACTTCATTTGTCTATATAAAATGTTTAAGTGGGAGTTGAGCATTTTACCATTTCTGTGTGATTTCCACTTATCCTTCTTTCGAATTGTGTACGTGGGTTGTTTCTTTTCACAATTGTTCTGCTCTTCTGTTTCATTTTAAGATTCTCTCCCGCAGCGATCCATCCGATGCAACACACCTCACCCAGAACCTACTTAAATTTTTGTTGGCGCTATGTTCGTTTCTATCTGGCTTGTTTGGTTTCTTTATTTGTTTTTGTTTTAGTTGTTCTTGATAAAATGGTTTGAAGTTGGCGGCCAACTCTTTGTTTTGATCAAAGAACTGTTATCGCTTTTGATTTAATAAGGGTTTCTAGTCTTAGACACTCTTTGATTTCAAGTATTTTTTTTTATGTTATATTGTATTTTCCGAAGTATTTTCTTACTCTTTTTCCATTTGTGTCTTTTCGCTGTCGATCTAATTAAGGATTCAGAGATCTTTTATATTATTGTCTATCTTTCTCTTATTACTTATTATTTGGCTTTAGAAGTTTCTATTTGAAATGATTTGTGGAGGTACCCACTTTTGTGTGACTGCTGCAGCTGCTACATAGAATAATTAGTTTACCCTGGTGATATTGATGTTGCATTTGCTTCTAGTATGTATATGATGGTCACATCTTCATATTTTCATATATATTTTAAATGTTATTTTTATCCCTAAGTTTCTATATATAGCAAGTCTCTCATTGGTTTATAGGGAGAATTTATATCGATTTTAATACTTTAAATATTTCCACCGTTAGATAATTGTTATATTCAAAATTTCCAGCTTTAGATCTTTCACTATTAGATCTTTCTCATAATCACTAGTGTTGTTCACGTTGGTGTAGTTCTGTTTCTGCTCTTGTTGGTCGATATTCTGTAAGTAAGCTGGGTTTGTCTTTGTCGTGTTTTGCAATTTCTTTTCTTTAATTTCCTTTCTGCTAAATCTCTCTTCGGTGTTCAGTCTCTTAATACAATATTTATAGTTTTAAAGTTTTCTTTTGCATAGTTTGTACTTTTATTATTTTGTTCTTTTATTCGTTGATTGTATTCTATTGTTTTCTTTCTATTATGTTTTTTACTTACATATCTCACATTTTTTTCCTTTCAAGTTTATGTCTTTATGAATTAGGAGAGTTCTTCTGGGATTCAAATTTACTCCCAAATCAGAGCTATTTTCTCTACAGGGAATATGCATATATGTTGTGGAATTAGTGACAGATTGCTACCATAAATTGTGTATGTAGTTAGTAAGCGTATTCCTCTTAGGTCCTATAATGCTATTATCTTATTTACGAGAGTTTATTAACATTTGTCTCCTTTATTTAATATACTTGTAAATATTTTTTCCGGGAACCGTTTATGGTTTTCTATTGATGACTTATGTAGATTCCATTCTCTGTATTTTTACGCACAAAATTCGAAGTGCTCATTCTCGTTTAATATTAGAATTAATCGTATGATTTCTATATTACAAGGCGGCGAGCTGGCAGAATCGCTAGCGCGCCGGGCAAAATGCTTAGCGGTATTTCGTCTGTCGTTACGTTCTGAGTTCAAATTCCGCCGAGGTCGACTTTATCTTTCATCCTCTCGGGGTCGATAAATAAAGTACCAGTTTCGCACTGAGTCGATGTAATCGACTTAATCCCTTTGTCTGTCCTTGTTTGTCCCCTCTATGTTTAGCCCCTTGTGGGTAGTAAAGAAATATATATTTATTATTTGCTATTCTTACTTTGTGGAGGCGCAATGGCCCAGTGGTTAGGATCGCGGTTTCGATTCCCAGACCGGGCATTGTGTGTGTTTATTAAGCGAAAACACCTAAAGCTCCACCGCAACTTTCCCTCACTCTTTCTTCCTGTTTCTGTTGTACCTGTATTCCAAAGGGCCAGCCTTGTCACACTCTGTGTCACGCTGAATCTCCCCGAGAACTACGTTAAGGGTACACGTGGAGTCTGTGGAGTCGGTGGAGTGCTCAGCCGCTTCCACGTTAATAAATGAGCTGCGACGTCATTGATACCAAGCTGTATCGGCCTTTGCCTTTCGCTTGGATAATATCGGTTGCGTGGAGAGGGGAGGCTGATATGCGTGGGCGACTGCTGGTCTTCCATAAACAACTTTGCCCAGACTTTACCTCGGAGGGTAACTTTCTAGGTGCAATCCCACGGTCATTCATGACCGAAGGGAGTCACAACGCAAATTCTTACTTTGGAGATGAATTTTGATTAAAGTTTTAGCAGTATCTAATTTATGTGCAGGCGCGTGGCTTAGCGATTAGGGTGGTGGACTCCCAATCGTAAAATTGTGGCTTCGATTCCTGGACCAGGCGACGCGTTGGATTCTTGAGCAAAACACCTCATTTTGCGTTGCTCCAATACACTCAGCTGGCAAAAATGAGGACTCCTGTAACGGACCGGCGTCCTGTCCAGGTGGGGAATATATAAACCATGGAACCGAGAAAACGGCCCTTATTAGTCGCTATGATTTGAGAAGGTGACTTTACCTTTAATTTTTGGTATCTAATTTATAGTGAGCAAGGCAATCTAAACAATTACGATATATGTTCCAGCTGTAGCCAGTTCGTTTTCATTTCTTTCCTTGTTATTGAGCATGTTTTGCAAAGTGTAGGTTTAGCAAACACCGCTATTAACATTCCATCTAATTCTATTCTAAGTTATTCTCTACCTTGTTATTTTTCCTAGCGGAAAATGGTTGTGTATCAAGAAATTTATGGACCTATGTCTAAAAAATTATCATCATCATCATCGTTGCCGCCGAAGTCATCTTCGTCACCGCCGACGTCATCTTCGTCGCCGCCGACGTCATACTCATCGTCATACTAGGGAATTTTCGTGGGGACACACTAGGGAATTTTCGGTCCATAACTTTGCTAAACACAGAGTTTAAGATTTTGGCCAAGATGTTAGAGACAATGTTGGCGCCTGTCATTGGTAGTATAGTAGGAGAAGCACACATATGCGCAATCCCGAACAGGTCTATTCGCGACAACCTCCACCTTATGCAATACATCGTAGAGAGAGCTGGGACTAAAGGTGGCTCCAGTGGGGCACTGATCAATTTGGATCAATCAGAAGCATTCGATAAGGTAGACCATCGTTATCTGGAAGTCGTCCTTAAAGCGGTCAGTTTAGGACCCATTTTCGTGGGCTGGATCGATTAAATGCACAACGCCACCTGCTCGGTGGTCAAATTAAGTGGTCATCTATCGGAATCGTTTAGCATCGCACGCCCGGACTGTCAGTGTTGCCCGATGTCACCTCTTCTGTACATGCTGGCTCTCGCGTCACTGTTGCGGAAGTTGGAACTATTCAGGGGCATCTCTTTCGAACTGGGACTCGGAAGAGCAGTGACTGCATATGCGGATGACTTCATGATGGTGTCTTAGAACATTGAAGTGATGGTAATAAATGGATGTCATTCTCGGATTCTGTGCGTCAAAAGTTCCCTAGTTCATGTCGAAACTTTTTGACCGCAGAGAAAAAGTTATTGACTTGTGTTGTTATTGTTATTTTTTTTGTTGCTGTAGTTCGTGATGACGATGTTGTTCTTGTTGTTATTGTGGATGACATTCCTGCTAATATGGTTGTTGTTATTGTTGCGGTGGTGGTAGTGGTAGTGGTTGTGGCATTGGTGAGTGTCGTGGTAGTGTCAACAACACGTCCCTTCGAGTGGCTCTTAAGTTTGCTTGTCTGTTCAAAAGCTGCTAAATTTTGAAATTTTATTATGTAACATTTAAATCAACCAGAATACATATGAGATGATGGTTTTGTTTCTTTTTGTTCCTCATCCATTGGAGATTATATTTACTATAAAAATTTTAAATTCTCGTTTGAACACATTCTCTTCTACAAACATGGCGTCAACTTTTATAGCGAGCAAACTAACAGGAGAGATAGCTGACATGCAAATCGAACTGCACAGTATGTGGAAAGAAGGAAAACGAAAGTCAAGAGTTCAAAGTTCAAATATTTGTACTGCTGCTACAATGGCAAATGACAGTAGCGTTAACAACAAACACAATAACAAACGTAGCAAAAGCAACAGCAGCAGCAGTCCAAGAATTTGGACCTGAAGATTTCCATTTCCAGCGACTTCGAGGGCCACCTCCCAGTGGTGTCGGGCGTCAACGAAGAGTCCTCGACTACAACAAGACGACCAAAGTTTTTTTTTCAAAGGTCTTGGGTCTCCCGCCCCTAAGCCCTAGACCATCACCTAATCACCCTTATCCGTCTTGTTGCTTAACAACAACAACAACAACAACACCAAAAGCAGCAGCAGCAGTGCAACAAAAGGTGACATTATGCTTATGGAATGGAAGTGTTTTCAAAAACATTGCAGCGCTGGTGCAATGGCAAATAAAGTAGCAATAAAAATAACAACAAAATTGACAAAACTAATAACAATATCAACAACAGCATTGATAGCAAATGCACCGGCGGTAGCAACGATAAAGGCCCTAAAGATGACAACAGCTGCATCAGCAACGATTACAATACATCAAGAAATATTTATTTTGCCAAGTTCACCATCATTTGCGACTATGTCTCCACAAAGAGCATGAACAGTTAATAAAATTCGGATTGACACGTCTACAGAATAGAAAGGTTACACTCAATATATCGCAAACTAAAACCATACGGAAAGAGAAACAATTCTTTATAGATACATATCGACGAAGCGATACAAATCGAAGTGTAGACATTCATAACAAATTCAACTCTTTTTTAAGAAACATTTATCCTAGAAGAATTTTATGAGACATGACTATGATTTCAGATACATCCGAGCTATTTATCAGCGATCACATAGAACTCACAAATGGTATCCAACTGCACGTAATGGTGGAGGACAGATGATTAGGGGGACATGCATATGGTAAGACCAACCATTTGAGAGCCTTCTTCCTCCAACAAAACTCAAAACACCATAAACTCGCACTGCTGGCGGCACCGCAACCACAAGAAGATCAACAGTAACAAGTTAACAGCAGCAATAGCGCAAGCACTACAATAACCAGTGAATATTCGAGTTTTCTGTTTGCTTCGACTTGTCATGACATTTCTATGTCGTCCTTCAATTCTTACTTCGCCACATTATTTTCTGTTTTCAGTTTAACCGGATGTACCTATTCAAATCAAAGAAACTTTAACATCTTTCTAAGTGAAGCATTTCTTGCATGATAAGGGCATCTCGACAAGCTGATCAGTGCAATAAGAAAGAACCGAAAATGAGCAGTGTAAATGTTACATTAGTATTCCTAGAAAAACCGTGTCATTTTCTTTGAATTGGAAAAAGTTACCTACCCCCACGTGGGAATATCTTTATACTTTACATTAAGTGTAATCTTTGTGTATGTTCACAAACTCAATATGTTATGAACATCTTCTAGCTTTACCTACGAAAAATCACTAGGGGAAAGAATGCGATCAGCTTTCTTTACTCTCTGAAAAGTATTCTGTTGAGAGAACACATAAATGAAAAGGACAACCCTTTAGTTAAAAAATTTGACTCATTGAAATCAAACTGCAAAGTATACTTACATTTGTTTACTCGGTGGTTAGAAAGATACTGTACAGTAAGACCTAGAGATTTAGACCCGTTAGAAGTTGTATCGAATGAGATGAAGTTAGGTATGAGAGAACAGCTCCAAATGAAAGTATCAATATTTTGGGAATTTCCTTAAGATGTCTGCCCTGAACCTTATTTACGCAGTAATCCGATTCAAAATAATGAATATTCTATGAACTAATTTCGGAATCATACAGTGGCATTAACATATCCATTTAAAGGCATGGTTACACGTGAATATATATAGAAATATTGACGCTTTCATATTTTGATATTACACATGCAATTTTATTACTTGAGAGAAAGGAGAATATACTACTTTCATGTAAATTATGTTGTACCTTATAACAATATATATCATCGAAATTCCACGAAAACTGCAATTATTTTATAGTACAGCAGTTACAAATACTTTTGTAAAGTACTATCTCAACAGTCTGTTTGTAATGATCAGTGGAACTTTCAGGTACATACATTTACGCTGATATATTGTTTCTATTGCTTTATCGTCTGTTCTCTAGAATAAGTATTTCGATCATAAGTAGTAGACTATACATTAAGGTAGAAGTAAGAGTTGTTAACTTAATTGACTCTAATACCTTACTAATTACCTATTTTATCAGTCCGGTAAGAATTGAAGATAATGTCAGCCAGAACGAAATACGAACTTTAAAGCCATGTTGCTAAATTTAGAAAATTAGAGCCTTTCATTTAAAGTTATTCACAACAACTAATGAAAGTATTTAATCGACTGTATCGACCGCCCAAACAATTTCTTGGCATGAACATACGATAGACGTGATTACTTACGAAAATATTTCTGAATTAATAAGCGTTTCAAATTTCGATACAACGACTGAGATTTTGAATATATTTTATTTCATTGTTCCCGAAATGAGAAAATGCGAAGTTGAGCTCTGCGGGATTTGAAATGAACGCGTAAATTGACTGGAAAAATACTACAAAATATTTCAACGTGCGGTCTAATAATTCTGTTAATCGACCATATATTTCTGAATTAATAAGGAAGTCAAGCTATAGTAAGCAAGAGATGTCGGGTCTAGCAGAACAATGTGACAGTTTCGTCTGTTTTGAATATCAAAGATTTCTTTGTTCTCTACTATATCGTCGAGCAAACACACCACTTATCTCGTTAATTATAGGACCTGTATGTTATTCTTCCATTATTTAGTTTCAGTGTTTAATGAAACAGGGTATCTGTTCGTCACACAAATATTGTGACCGTTGAGATTGACATCCTCATTCACCCTTGAACAGCAAGTAGCGTTAATATTCGTTTAAAATTCAAAGCCGTAGTTTCTTGCCTAAGGAAACCAAGGATACACTACTCTCAATAAATTACACGAACACCAGTATTTGACTGGTATTTTATGTAATTGACACCTTAAAGCGGAAATACAAATTAGACCCAGGTGGTATTTGAAATCGGAACAAAAATGTAGATACCTAAAATGTACTAGGAATTTGTCTGACGTTTTAACGATCCTACCTTCTAGCAGTTTCGGTTGACCAAGCAGCTCGCATTTCATATCTTTCTTATTAGGGTTTGAGTAATTTAAAGCTTGTAGCACAAACTCACCTAACCAATTTTATATCGCCTCCACTTCTCATAAAATCTCTCTGTCAGAATTTATTCTCAGTATTAAAAGTAAACATGACATAACTTTATACTCTATACTGTAAATTATCATCGTCAAATTGTCACGGTAGACATTTAAATTTCTTGAATCAACATTTCTTATATCCAATCTTTATTTTGACAGACATAATATTTACTGCTTTGAGGAAAGCCTAATCTCGTGGGAAAATTAATTATTACGTAATTCATATAAATTTAATACCTTTTACTCTTCAGACTTTTCTTTTCAGCCGCTCAGATTGAAACTTCTGACACATCCGATCACATTGAATAAAGGTCTCAATGGAAATTACATTAATTTCTATTTAGCTGTCATTGTGAAAGTATTCGATACTAACGGCTAATGCTTAACTCTCGCTGTTAACCTCCTGTTAAAAATCGGTTGTTGATAGACAGTGTTGATCTTCTGCGGGTATTAAAGCAATCACCTCCAGTCATATTTGTATATTTGTACTGCTTCTCATTTAAGATTACGCTGAATATCAATGGCGGGAAACAAATGATAATTAGAAATGGTGTGGCTATAGCTTTTGGCCTCAACTGATTCATGTGTTATTAAATAAGAGGCTAAATTAATGCAAAACAATGGAAGATTTCCCAAGGTTAACTGCAGAGGTGCATATGCAGTACTGTACGTTGTCAAAGAATGATTAATACGTTTAATTTGAAATAATTCCTAGTGTAGTCTAGCAATTTTATTTTGTAACTTCTTATTACCGCAGTAGAAACTAACATACACTTCTAGCAAAAGAGAATCCAAAACACCAATCTTTAGTAATGCAGTGCCAACAATAATAAAGGGTTTTCGTATGCATAACGGTAGGCTTTAAACACCGAATAAGGGAGAAAGCCTTAGTAGAGCCGTGCTGACGCATGAAATCGATACAATCAAACATCTCTAGGATATGATTAGTATTTAGTTTGTCAAACGAATTGGACATAAGCTCAGAATGTTGAACTAATATAGATTTAAATCGGTAAACCGCCGTTTCTAATCATTCTACACCCATCTCCTCTAGAGTTATTATTTCTGATATAGCCAAGAGATCATACATTTGGATGGATGTAAGGAACAGAAAATTAAATGGACTACAGTGTTTTACTTGTAATGTGTTTTATTTATTTTATTTTATTTTATTTCAGAGGAAATGTCAAGCACGGTGAGATAAGACATCAGAACTTAAAGACATGTAAAAAAAATATTGGAAAGTGCCCTGTAAATCGTTCTACCATTTGTGCAAATACATACCCTGTCTCTTTTCCTTACGTTATCACAGGTTACAAAGTCTTAAGGAAACATATAATCGAGTGTGCGCAAAATATTACTGTGCAATCTATACCAGAAGGACAAAACACAATGTAGTAAGGTTTGAATTTAGAATATCGAGTGACGAAACTATATTGCAAACTATAGAATCAAATGACTGAAACCACATGAGTCTATAGTTAGCAATATCTCTTAAGAAACCGATGATACATAAGTTTACATCAGAAATATAAAAATATAAATGCAAAGTGAAAGACAGCTTTAAGTTTTTAGTATTTTATCATCTCCTATTCAGGAACTTTTTCGTGTTCTGCTTCTGTCTGTGAAACTTCAGGAATTTTCTTTTTGCGTAAAATTTGTGTTTAGAACTTCTTCAATGAATTTAACGTAGCTTGTCTAAAGAATTTTACATGAAATAATAAAAGTCTAGTGCTACGTACATAAGAGCCTAGTGTCATCTGTATAAAAGTGTCATTTGAAATGACAGTTTGTTATTAATATTCAAAACGACAACTACATCTTAGAATACACGAGATCTATTAGAAACTAACAAAATCATGCATGTACACTTCTACACTTTTTCTGTCCTCCACACCCAAGTCTTAAAGTCTTCATTCATTGTGAAATAGATGCTGAAAAACTTTACCGATGTAATCAGTAGGACAATGGCAAAGCTGTCTTTCCTCATTTACTAATAAAAGAACACAATATTATTTCAAGACAAATTTTCATCAAAGTGATTTGTATAATTTATGCCAGTACAACCGAAGACCAATCGTTTACTGAATCTTAACGACACATATAACCTGTAATTTCTTCCATTACCTGCAGTTGTTATTGGTGATCATTTCCTTTTATTTATTATTATTATTATTATTATTATTATATTATTATTATTATTATTATTATTATTATTGGTGTTAGGATGTCAATGAGAAAAATGTATGTTATTGGTAGCAGGTTGAATGGTAATGCAGAAACTAGGTAAGCTTTATATGGATAATATGTTGTGCTATCACAAATATTAATTTCTCCTGGTGGTAATCAAATAAGCATAAACAAACTGACAAATATATCGCCACACAATAAATTACCCTCCACTTTGTCACATCATTTGAGAACTTCCACATAATCGCTCAATTTGGTAGAAATAGCGGCCATTCATGTCAGACCCTACTGTCTTTAAAGAAGAAATACTGTGTCCATGGTATCCTATTTAATTAGCAGGTTATCTTCAGACTGAAGGCCCGACTCAAACGTTTCTACGGAATACACTACACTAGAGGCACTCAAAGAGTACAGCGCGCTGTTAAGCTGGATGTTAGATTATGTTTACTCTCTATAAATAAGAACAGTAATCACTCAGTTTTTTTCTCCAAACATCACTCAGAATATTTTAATAAAGATATGTATTGGGTCATTCCATAAATAATGCGGTGTTTTTGTACGTCTTTTATTTTTCAGAATTAAAATAAAGTTCTTTTTCAGTCTAAAATATATACTCTTACATTTTCAACAATGCTCTTCCAGCTATCTTGCAAGGCCCATCTTCCAAAACTCACTTGTCCGTGACGAAAATACTCCTCCAGGACTGTTCTGACCTCGTCTACAGAATTCCTATTTTTCCGTCCAATTGATTTAGAAGACTGCAGAATAAATGATAATCAGATGGGTCAATGTCCGGTGAATATAATGGGTGGGGCATCGTTTCCCATTCAAACAGCTCCAGCCTTTGGTATGTCAACCTCGTTGAATGTAGCCTAGCATTATCCTGATTGAAGAACAACTTCGTCTTCAAACCAAAGATTCTCGTTTTTCTTCTAGTGCTGACTTAAGCCGCTCAAGCTGCTCGCAGTAGATCTCCTTTGTTAATGTTTGGTTTGAGTTTAAAAGTTCAAAGTGGGCTAAACCTTTCATATCGCACCAAACAGGTAACACCTTACGTGGGTGAAGAACTTCTTTAGCCTGTGGTGCCGGTGTTTCTCCTTTCCCTAGCCACTGCTTTCGGCGCTTGACATTTTTTATACAGAGCGTATTTCTCGTCACCAGACTCTATCCGGTTCAAAAAAGGTTCATTGCTGAATTTTCCGATGTTGATGAATAGTTGATTGGCCAAATCCAAGCTTGTCTGCTACTTTCTCAACAGTTACGATGGGATTTTTTTCCCACCAAGTTTTGCAGGACTTCCTAGTCGAGCTCTACAGATCTTCCAGAACGCGGCTCAACAACTAGGCTGTAGTTTCTGGCTCGGAATTTCTAGAACAACCGTTGACACAGGCTTACGCTTATTGCCCAAACCTCATATACTGCATCAATATTCTTCACACTTTCTGTTGCGTTGTTGCCTTTATTGAACTCATGAAGCAAAATATGCCGAATACGCTCCTTTGCCACTTCCATTATAGCTTTGAAAAAATAGCTATTAAAATCGAACTGCACTCTTCAAAACTTGCACTAACTATAAGGTCATGGTAAAATTACTACTAGCTTTTATAGAAAGTTGATGCAGGTAGTTCATCCCGTCCCCTTCCGACTTTTAATTCATGCAATTGAAAAAACCGCATTATTTATGGGATGACCCAATATATTTGATTTTAACCCACACCTGCATATTCGATCTGAATGACATTCACTGTGAGGTTTTGTCTCAGAAAACAACTTTACTCTATATATTTTGTGTGTGAAAATAAGCTCCAAAATATATGCGCAGACTGACACCGACGATTCGCCTCAGATTTGCCTCTTCAGCGGGGGATACTGCTTTGATTTTCTAAAGTTAGATACCATTCACGTTTCAGTGTGCAGTAACTTAGTAAAAGTATATATACAAACAATTATTCCGATTCAAGCTCCTTATGAGCATTTACTAATACATTTCACACGAGTTTAATCCATTCGATGCTTTAGTAGAAGACACTTTCAGGAGAGTCAAATCTGAAACCATAAAGCTATGAAGCAAACTTCTGCAGCGCAGACCCATACTTAAAACGGATAGACATTTGAATAATGCAGTTATAATATACCATAATGTGAACGGGATGGTTATGGCTGGAATGCTTTCATTATAGGATAGCTCAATCAATGCCCAACAGAGCTTTATCAGCAAAAACAAGCGCACCACTATAACTACGTATTTTATTACCAATTCGGGTCAACAAAAGAGTTTCTATGTGAGTGATCAAGTTGTTGGAAACAGTAATTAATTATCCATCAGAACACAAATTAATGCTTCAATTAAATAAGGATTCCAAGACCAAATATTCCTTGATATTCAAAAAATACGAGATGCTCATAACTGTTACACATTTGATCCCAGATCTATTTGATCCTAGATCTATTTGATCCTAGATCTATTTGATCCTAGATCTATTTGATCTGAGCTAGCCAGGGGGTAGAGAACAGCAGCATCTTTATTCCTATCTGTTTTAAAATAAAATGAATTCAACCGTTCAGAAATTTATATCTAGGTAACGGATACATTGCAACACGGACAACAAAATTCGAACACCAGACACTAAATTGATTAAGTATATCTTGTGAAAAATAATGACCAAACTTGAATGCAAAAGACAGCACTTGCAGAAAAGCAATGTTCAATTCACAAATGAAATTAGTGAAGTTACCGTTTCTATCATGTAATTATGGTGAAAGATCATACGATAAATCCTTTCGGCGAAATATTTTCTGCAACTCTGACTCTATTATGGTCATAGATGTTTCACATCAATTATAATAAAACTGCCAAGATTAAGGAAATTTGAAAATAATCATTTCTAATATCACCCACTGCTGGATACTTTTGATCACTAGAGGTCAACAGTTGTTTCCTTAGTTTTCAAATAGCTCTTTAATTTTCATCTAATTTAATTCAATTATTCGTGGAGAATTTGTAAAAGTCCCTAACGATTTCTTTTCCATTATATATAATTGGAGATAGATGAAAACTCTTGCAAAAACTTATGTAGAATATTTTACTATTTTGATAGATATGTCAGAATGTTATACGAGAGTGAATTGGGAAGTAATGCAATATATATTTGCTTTGCTTTCTAACTCACGTTCGTATACAGACTTACATACACATATAAATCAGAAATATATATCTATAAATAATCTATTCATACACACACACACGTACACAAATATATATATATATACCTTTTTTTTGTTACTTGTTTCAGTAAGTAGACGGCGGCCAGGCTGAGGAACCGCCTTGAAGAAACTTTTAACCGAATAAATCGACACCAGTACATATTTTTTAACCCTGGTACTTATTCTGCGGGTTTCTTTTTGCCGGACCGCTAAGTTGCGGGGACGTAAACAAAACAACAGCGGTTATGAAGAGCTGAGGGAGAGGACAAGCATTGGCACAAATTAGACACACGCACGCATACAAACTTAAATACACCTGCACATACACACACATGTACACGCACGCACACACACCACACACACCCATATGCAAACATACATACATACATACATACGACGAGCTTCTTTCAGTTTCCGTCTACCAAACCCACTCACAAGCTTTAGTGATGGCACTTGTCTAAGGTGCCACCCATTAGGGACTGAGCCCGGAATCATGGTTGCAAAGAAATTTTTTACAACAGTCACACCTGCCCCTATATATATATGTGTGTGTGTGTGTGTGTGTGCGCGCGCACGTGTGTGTCTGTCTGTGTTTATACATTCACGCGTGTGTTTGTACGTGTGCGTGTATATGTGTGCGCGTGTGTATGCAATATTTTGGCGTTCCTACCAAAGTGGGAGAATATTCTACAACAGCTTTTGGAAGACTTTTAACTTATCTACTATAATATCTAACAGAAGGGAAGTTTCAAAAACTTACACAAATTCTTCTCGTGTAGTTTAATTCAATATACAGGGGTTGCACACAATAATGGAAACACCTTAAAATTGCAAACAATTTATTTTGATATGGTGTAGGACCGCCTTTGACAGTAATTATAGCTTGAGTTCTACGACGTAAGGACTCGGACAAAGTTTGAATTCTTTCCAAATTACTTTCCGTCCATTCTTCAGCTAAATTCTCCAGTTCTTGTAGTGATGATAGTGGAGGATATCGACTCTTTACTTGTCTTTCTAAAGTGCACCATAAATGTTCAATCATATTGAGGTCTGGAGATTGTGGCGGCCACATAAGATGTTCGATTTCACAAGAGTGCTCCTCGTGCCATTCAGTAACAACGTTAGCAGCGTGAATTGGTGCATTATCATCCTGAAAGATTTCGTTTCCTTCCGGAAACTGTTCCGCAAACATAGGATGAATTTGATCCGATAAAATGCTTAAATAATCTTGACTATGAATTCTGCAATGAAAGGAATCTATTGAGCCGGCGGATTTCTAATTATTCCAATTCAGACTCTTTGTATGCATATACTGATACAATTCACATGAGTTTAATCCATTCCATGCTTTCGTAGAAGACACATGCTTAAGGTTTATGCAGAAGAGTCAAATCTGAAACCATAAATCTATGAAGCAAACTTCTTCAGTGCAGACCCATACTTAAAAAGGATAGAGACATTGAATAAAATAGTTATGATATATCATAATGTAGAAGGGGTGATAGCTGGAATGCTTTCGTTATAGGACTGCTTAATCAATGCCCAACAGATTTATCAGCAACAACCAATGAACCTCTTTTACTACATATTGTTTTACACAGATCGATTACGCTGCAAGGCTTTGCTTCCTCCCTGTACTAAGTTGTTTCAAAATGATAGCCAGACTATCTGACATGGGCGATTCGTCACAGATTTTCTTCTTCGGCGAGGGACTCCGCTTGAAGAATTTTCTAGTTGAATAAATTGATCCCAGTACATATTTTTAAAGCCTGGTACTTATTCTGCAGTTTCTTTATGCCAGACCTCTAAGTTACGAGGTAAACGAAGTAACGGCGGTTTTGAAGAGGTGGAGGAGAGACAAAACACAGGCACAAGACAGACACACGCACACATACACAAATAAACACACACACGCACATAAACACAGATACACGCACACACACACACACACACACACACAGACCGACCCCACATTTTAGGAGTGAATTTGATCACAGGTGTTTAGGAGGCTAAGAAGGTTGTGATGGCTAGCAGGTTGTAGGTTTTATATTGGATGGTTATTAGTTACCTGCCGGAAGAGTGTCAATCAAAGAGGGCACCGAACTGCTTGAGGGACTCAACTCCTTTCATCGAATTGCATTCAAAAGGCAGTAAGGGTTTGTGCTTGGATTTTCTTTCATATCTTACATATTAACCCATCGCAGGGACTCCGAAAGTACTACTGCTCCGAGTCAAAGTTGACTAGGGACCAATAGTGGCTAAAAGATGGTTCCACATACCTCAAAACTCTGAACTTTCCAAGCAAGGACCCTCACTACAGGATGCAGTCTGAAATCATACCCAGGACAGATATGTGTGTATGTGTGTGTGTGTGTATGTGTGGGTTTGTGTGTGCCTGTATGTGTGCGTGTGTGCGTATATTATATATATGTGTATATATATATATATATATATAGAGAGAGAGAGAGAGAGAGAAGAGAGAGAGAGAGAGAGAGAGAGAGAGAGAGAGAGAGAGAGAGAGAGAGAAAGAGAGAGAGAGAGAGGGGGGTGAAAGCAGTCAGATAAACAAACTGACAGACGGCCTGACGGAGGGGCGGACGGACAGGGAGATGGACGGGCAGTCGGACAGATGTACAGACGGTCGGACAGACAGACAGGCAGACAGATATATATAGATAAATAGAAAGATACGTAGATACATACATATATACATGCACATATGCATATATTATTAATATATGAATGTTTTACTTGTATGCAGGAGAAAAAGTGTCAATACAAGGTGTAAAATATGACCATATTTATTGGAATTATGTTGCTACTCAAAGTTTCAGGATAGCTCAAAGTAATTCCATTCAAGTGACACCGACACAAATTCACGTGAGTTGCATTCAAATACAGTAATTCAATTGTGAAGAGTTTTTCAAACACAAACCCAGAACATGATATAAATTTGCTTAGGATGAGGCAGATGCTGTGTACTTGATATAATTAATATAATTAATACTAAAATTCAAATATTCTCAGAAAGATTTTGCTTCAATTTTGAGTGACGAATTTCTTGATGACACACGTTTTTGAATGTATTTTCGTCATTCAAACTTTATGTGCATATAAGACTAATTATGAAATCTTGTATCAGTATCTTGAATTTGTATCAGCATCATGAAACTCTGGACATTACTGGCTCCAGTGTCAGTATTAAGGGGCTGGCTACTCGGTTTCAACGACCCATTAGCGAACAGAGCGCCAGTTTGTCGAAGGATCCATCATTTATAACAGAGTGGACTGAGCAACGTCAGATGAAATTTTTTGCTCAAAAGCACAACGTACAGCTCGGTCTGATTATCAAGTGCAATGCTCCAACTACAAGGTCACGAACCTTCACTTTTGTCTGGATTGGGACAAGGGTAAGGATTCTTCCCTCATATGTAAGATATAAGGGTAGATTTAATATATTGTGATCTTTGGTTTGCACTTAAATAACTGTGGTTACTACCGTCAGTGTATGCATTTACCTTTACAACAATACACAATTTCATTAGAGGATTCCTTTTAGTTCAACATGTCATTGTACTAGCTCTTGACTGAGAAAATACATGGGATGAATATACCTTATTTTAAATGTATTTGTGTTTAACCTGATGTTGAACTTTCCGTGTGGGCTATTTATTCTAAGACAGTTGTCTATACCATTTCTTTTGGTATCAGTTTATACCTGTGTCTGTATAAGTATATTGCAGCTGGGTGGCTTCTGTGGTGCTAACAGATTTAGGTCTGCCGTTAGAGATTTATAATTCTGTGTTGTTTATATGAATATAGTTAGCCTTAACTAAACTCTTGCTGCAGTTATTTGTGCATATATGTGAAGTGAATTAATGCCAGCAGATCAGTGCTCATTTTATTAAAATGAAATACAGTTGTCTCTCTCTTAAGGATATGTTCTTACGTGATCCTCTTGTACAATTTTTGTAGTTGCGACGTGCAGCCCGTTGCGACTAAATGACTTGGTCAGTGATAATCAATGAAATTACCATGTTTAGATAGCATCTCCCGTTAGAACACGCTTTCTTTACACTAAATAATGTCTGCTTGATATAATGACTGCCTGATATATCAAAGAATCGTATAACTTTAGTTCTGGTAAAAGACGCCAGCTGAATATATATATATATATATATAAAGAGAGAGAGAGATGAATAGATAGATATACATTTAGATAGATAGATAGATAGATAGATAGATAGATAGATAGATAGATAGATAGATAGATAGATAGATAGATAGATAGATAGATAGATAGATAATTTGGGTCAAAGAGTAGAATCTTCGTTGTTACTTGATATTTCACTTTCTGATTATCGAGCCAATTATTGTCTCGCATATTCGACAAATCGTTTGACATACAGATACGTGGATCTTTAAGTAATGATGGTATGAAGTTTAAACTTTGAATTATAATAGCAACATATATAAATCCACTTCATGTTTAGAGTACTTTATCCCCTCGTTTGTAATTCCAAACATACATATACGTATGTATGTGTGTGTTTGTGTGTGTGTGTGTGTGCGTGCGTGCGTCTGTGCGTACGTGTGTATGTGTGTGTCTGTGTGCGAGTGTGTGCGTTCGCGTGAGTGTAGGTGTGTGTGTCTGTGTATGTGTTGGTAGCATTTACAAAGCTATTCTTATTATTTTCTTGTTTCGAAGTCATCAGCGGAGATTCTGGTGGTCTGGAAACTTGGGAGAAGCGGCACTAGTCTTTCAAGTGTCATTGTCTGAATAATTATATAGCGACTTTTTCTCATATATTTTTTGATACGTTATCTTACATTATGGTGTATATATATAAACATATATACAAAATTAAGAGGAATGACCACTAAAATGGCATTTTGGCATTTTGCTGAGGGTTTTTTTTCTTGAGTGCACATTCTTCGTGGTAATGGCGATTTGACGTCTATGCTTAGCATATAGGGTGTCCACTTTAGTGGTCATTCCTTTTAATTTTGTATGTATCACAATACTTAAAATTTTGTATGTATCGGATTTTTTAAATATGCTAAGCCACTGGTGTTAATTGATTAACATGAATTAATTTTATATACATATATATATATATATATATATATACACATATATACTGTTGTGTATGGTGGGGGGGGGGGATTTTCTTTTTGTGCCTTATAATTTAACACTCACCTGCAAAATTATTTCCACTTATTTCATATTTTTATTTTCATAAAATTTTCGTTGATTAATATATGTGTGTGTGTGTGTATGTATGTATTTGTGTGTGTATATATATGACTGTATGTGTATACATACAAACATTATAGATGTATGTTTATAACGATACGTTTCAGTTGCACGGCGTTATTCGTATTCTGACTTTAATTAAAACAAACTACGAATCTGCTATTCATCTTGCTGAACTTGGGGTCATTGTTAAATGATGACCGGTAGCAGTATTGATAGATTATTATTTACTATCTATGAGAGAGAAGCAATTTCTATGGACAACTCTTTAATAATACGACAATGTGAGCAAAATTGTATTTTGAATAAGAGAACTTGTATTTCGGATTAGAAATATACTGACAAGGCCAAACAAAGTTGCAATAATGCGATCTGGTGGCCTCGGCACTTGAGGTAGCGGAAATGTACATCTCCGCAAGCGATATAGACTAGAGCGCATTTTGCACCAAAAAGTGTAGGTACAGGGCTGGTTGTGTGATAAGAAGTTTGCTTACCTATCGCTTGGTTTCAGGTACAGTCCTACTATGAGGCACCTTGGGCAAGTGTCTTCCACTATAGCCTCGAGTCGTGCAAAGCCTTGTAAGTTGATGTAGCAAAGGGAAACTGAAAGAAGTCCATCGTATATGTATATATCTACGTGTGCTATTGTGTCTCTGTTTGTACCACCACCACCACCACCGCTTGATAACCGGTGTTGGTGTGTTTACGTTCCCGTAAGTCAGCAGTTCGGCAAAATGACCGATAGAGTATGTATCAATACCGAGCATGGCCGCAGTTTAATGATTGAAATAAGTAAAAGATAAAAGATAGAGATAGGGGCATGCGTGGTTATAGAGTTAAAAAGCTTGATTGGCAACCATAGATTCTTCTGTTCAGTCCCATTGCATGGCACCGTGGGCAAATGTCTTCTGTTATAGAACCGAGCAGACCAAGATATTGTGAGTTGATATGGTTGATGGAATCTGAAAGAAACTCGATGTATGTAAACATATATGTATATATTTATGTGTACCTTTGTTTCTGTACTACGTTTGTCACCTATCGTTGCGTAATAAGCTGATTTGATTAAATCCCCGTAACGCAGCTATTCAGCCAAAGACGCCGTTGGAATAAGTACCAATCTTTAAAATAAGCACTTGAGTAGATTTGTTTGAGTAAACCATTCAAGGCAGTGCCCCAGCATGACCACAATCCAATGACTGAAACAAGTGAAAAAAATACCTATTTCTTTACTACCCACAAAGGGCTAAACACAGAGGAGACAAACAAAGACAGACAAACGGATTAAGTCGATTGCATCGACCCCAGTGCGTAACTGGTACTTAATTTATCGACCCCGAAAGGATGAAAGGCAAAGTCGACCTCGGCGGAATTTGAACTCAGAACGTAACGGCAGACGAAATACGCTACGCATTTCGCCCGGCGTGCTAACGTTTCTGCCAGCTCGCCGCAGAATGCATACATACATGTGATCGCGTGTACGCGTGAGTCTGCGTGCGCGTGCATGTGTGTGTGTGTGTATGTGTGTGTGTGTGTGTGTGTGCGTGTGTGTGTGTGTGTGTGTGTGTTTGCGTGTGTTTAGAAAGTAGGAGAGAACAGAGATATGAGATACAGACAAAGAGAGAGAGAGAGAGAGAGAGAGAGAGAGACAGGGTGAGAGATCTTGCTGGACAATAATCTTAATTTTGTAGAATTTCGTTAAATTTCATGCAGTGTCGATCCTAGTTTTTCTCTAAACCAGATTTGCAATGAGTTATTCATTAGCTTGTTGTACTTACGTGATGATTAATGCTTATGTATTGTGTTGCTTGTCATCAAATAATAAATATTGGATATCTATACACTTTAAAGTATTCAAGAAAATACATTGATTTGACTACGCAAAATGTCTCCTCCGCAGCTTTCTGTGCCTCTTACCTTCTCATCCCTTCTCTTTATTTCCCTTTCTATTTTGCTTTCTCTCTCTTTCTATAAAGACACACACATACACATATATTTCCTCTCCTTTTGTTATTTATTTCTGACTGTTTTCCACCTGCCCTCATTTCTTTCTCTCTATATATTTCTCTCTATCTGTCTAGCTATCTATCAATCTATCTATCTATCAATCTATCTATCTATCTCTATCTCTATCTCTATCTTTGTCTCCCTGTTCCTTCCTCTCGCTCTCTCTCTATCTATCTATCTATCCATCTATCTATCTATCTATCTCTATCTTTCTCTATCTGTCTATCTATCTCTATCTCTATCTTTGTCTCCCTGTTCCTTCCTCTCTCTTTCTCTCTATCTACCTACCTATCTTTGTCTCCCTCTTTCTTCCTCTCTCTTTCTGCAAAGAAACAAGTCACTGTGAACCAAAATATATTTTCTCATACAGAACAGTTTTCTTCTAACGAATGTTATTTTTCTATGGCATTAAGAAAACACTGAGGATATATTGAATTCTTTGAATGATAAGAATGTTTCAAATAGGATTTCGTCGCCTGGTTCATTCCAGCAAATATCACAATTTTAATCAAAACAGGCTTGCTTTTAGAAGAAGGTTTGTTCCTACTGCAAAGACAATAACGAACGCCATTATAACAATTCATACTCTGAAAGACGCCATTCAAGAATACAGCACTCGATAGCATTTCTTTAGTTTGTAAGAATCTGTAATAATGTGCAATGCGCAATAAAGAACCTTGCCTCCATCCAAATATTCAAATACAGCCTCAATTCTCTGATATGAAATAGTAAAATAAAGGCGAAATTTATTTAGAAAATAAATTTAATCTTGGAGGAATTTTCTGGAAACGTTTTTGTTTTATATTTTTACGTATAGAATTTACTATCAAAATTCAAATAGGTTTTAAATTTATCAGTGCTCTAGTTATATATAGTTTAAAAACTTCAAAATTAAATTATATTCATGCAGCAATGAGTATCTCACTTTTACGTGCTGTGATTTTTATTTATTTTTCGCATACATTTTGCAATTTTGCAATATTCAATATTTTGTAAAATTAAATTGATAAGATATGCTACTGGTAATTAATGCATTAAGAACGTATCCACGTTTATTTCAAGTTCAGAGTTATCTGCTGTATTCTGAGCTTCTATAAAATGCAGACATGTATCTCACTTATTAGAATTACCTATTAATATACTTTTCTGCGCTATAGTTTTTGAGATTAAACTACCATGTAAATTAGAAAATAAATTTAATCTTGGAGGAATTTTCTGGAAACGTTTTTGTTTTATATTTTTACGTATAGAATTTACTATCAAAATTCAAATAGGTTTTAAATTTATCAGTGCTCTAGTTATATATAGTTTAAAAACTTCAAAATTAAATTATATTCATGCAGCAATGAGTATCTCACTTTTACGTGCTGTGATTTTTATTTATTTTTCGCATACATTTTGCAATTTTGCAATATTCAATATTTTGTAAAATTAATTGATAAGATATGCTACTGGTAATTAATGCATTAAGAACGTATCCACGTTTATTTCAAGTTCAGAGTTATCTGCTGTATTCTGAGCTTCTATAAAATGCAGACATGTATCTCACTTATTAGAATTACCTATTAATATACTTTTCTGCGCTATAGTTTTTGAGATTAAACTACCATGTAAATTAGAAAATAAAATTTTTCACTTCATTGAAGAGAACCATCATTTTTCAGATGGGAAATTATGATATAAAGTTATGATTTGTTCTCAAATAGGAATTTTATGCATCCCAAAACTGCTATATCGGTATCTATAGTATGGGATAGTAAGCTCTATGGCCCTCAAGCCCTTAAGCCTTTCAAAGAGAACTAGAGACACCATAACAAACAATACATCAATGGTAGGTTTCAATTCCAATGCTACAAACATTAGCGCACGTATGCAGACGCACAGACGCGCGCTCGCACACACACACTCATACTCACAGAAGCACAAAGCATAGACAAACACAAATACACACAAGAGATCACACCGATACAGGCAGATAGGTTGAAAGATACGAAATAATGTACAGCAACTATCTACGATATATATATATATACAAATAGTGATAACGATCCTTTCTACTAAAAGCATAAGGCCTGAAATGACACACCCCAAAAGTTTCACTGGTACTTAGTTTTAGCGACCACGAAGTGATGAAAAGCAAAGTTGACCTCAGCAGAATTTGAACTCAGAACATAGCGACAGGCGGAATAACGCTAAACTTCTCGTCCTCCGTGCTACTGATTCTGCCAACTCGCTGCCTTCAACAATAAAATTTATTATTATCATTATTATTATTGTTATTATTATTATTATTATTATTATTATTATTATTATTATTATTATAAAAAAGCATTCGTGTAGCAACACCAAATGGCGCTGCTCCAGCATGGCCACAGCTCGTGAGCTGAAACTAAATGAAATGAGATGAAAACTGAAAAACATTATTATTATTATTATTATTATTTTGATTGAGTGACGAGAGCAGTTCATGCCATCAAAGTGACACTGGGGTAAAATATACGAAGCCCAATATACCCATCATGACTACCCGTCTGATAAGGGTACACCAGGCACATGCATCACAACCATTGTGCGCGACATGGTATCTCATATCAAGATAAACAGCACATGACCTTGCAGGTGGGGCCCAGTTAGAATTTCTCTTCAGGTTGAGTAGCACCCACCCGCTCAAAAGGTCCCTGAATAAGGGTTGTTTAAGGATGTTGAAAGAAAACCACCCATGTTTCCAGAGGTGAATTATTCAAACCCCAAAGAATTCGTCTCAACACATGGCTATGATGCTTCCCCACTACTTCTGCTCATGATCAGAGATGCGCATATCGTCAGCCACTAGGGGACATGCTCAACTGGTAAAGGTCAAACAACTGACAAGCAAATCTGTGGTATTGAGCAGAATATTTGCTGTAACCCATCTTTTATACCAAGACAAAACAATTTACATGATAACACTTCCAATCAGTTAAGATCAGAAGCCATGAGAGCCACTGCCTGGTACTGCATCAGGGCATATTATTATTATTATTATTATTATTATTATTATTATTATTATTTCAAATTTCTGCCACACGTGCAGCTTGGAGGAGGTGGGGATAAGTCGATTACATCGACCCCAGGTGTCAAATGGTACTTATTTTATCGACCCCGAAAGGATGAAAGACAAAGTAGACCTCGGCAGAATTTTAACTCAGAGCGTAGCGACGGGCGAAATACCGCTAAGCATTTCGCCTAGCGCGCTAACGATTCTGCCAGCCCGCCGCCTTCAATAATAATAATAATAATAACGACAACAACAACAACTATAATATTGATGATGATAATAATAATAATATATTCATATAAAGGGAGATAATTATCCAAATTATATCACATCATAAAACAACGTAACCAGATGACCGTCATACATCTATAAGCAATATATATATATAGATAGATAGATAGATAGATAGATAGATAGATAGATAGCTATAGATAGATATAGATAGATAGATAGATACGCAGATAGATATACACACACACACAAGTGAGTGATTGTGTGCGTGTTTGTGTGTATGCATGTGTGTGTGCGCGCGCGTGTGTATACGATATATGTATATATATATATATATATGTATATATATATATATATATATATATATATTATATATAGAGGGCATTATACATACATGCCAAACGCTAAGAGGGACAATTAGTCATTTCTACCAAAAATATACTAATCCCACCGAATGCAATTTTTCAAAGTAAGACATTTAAAAAAATATAGACCTGTATCACAGTGATTTCATACTTACGTACTCATCAGCAGCCTGAATGTATTATAATAAACAACGACCCTGCCCCGCTTAAGCCGATCAGCTAACTGCTCGACATCAACGAAGCACATGGGTGAGTTTACATATATTACATCATCGGATAAATGGCAAACTTTTACGAATTGCATTTCGGGAGAGGAAAAGTTTTTTCGGAATAAAAATTTAGCAATTAAGGACAACTACTTAATAAGGAAAACTTAACAAGAAATGTCAGGTAGATAGCGTAAAAACCTCATAAGAGAAAAAATTTCGAAAAAATTATTTCTTATTGAACATATTAATTTATATATAGAGGGCATTATACATACATGCCAGAAGGCATTATACATACATGCCAAACGCTAAGAGGGACAATTAGTCATTTCTACCAAAAATATTACTAATCCCACCGAATGCAATTTTTCAAAGTAAGACATTTAAAAAAATATAGACCTGTATCACAGTGATTTCATACTTACGTACTCATCAGCAGGCCTGAATGTATTATAATAAACAACGACCCCTGCCCCGCTTAAGCCGTTCAGCTAACTGCTCGACATCAACGAAGCACATGGGTGAGTTTACATATATTACATCCGGATAAATGGCAAACTTTTACGAATTGCATTTCGGGAGAGGAAAAGTTTTTTCGGAATAAAAATTTAGCAATTAAGGACAACTACTTAATAAGGAAAACTTAACAAGAAATTGTCAGGTAGATAGCGTAAAAACCTCATAAGAGAAAAAATTTCGAAAATAATT
>NC_043003.1:83232392-83269892 GCF_006345805.1 Octopus sinensis
ACCAAAAAGATGATCAAGAGAGAGGACTAGATTTAAAGAAACAATAATTGACCGGTAACTCTCGTTTGAAAATATTTTATAGTATTTTGAAATAAAAACAATATAATTTTTATTTTTCTTCTAGGTTTGCTTTAGAGAAGGAAAAGTAACGTCCATATTCTTTGCAAAGATTAAGACTATGAATATTTGGAACCCAGCTTAAAGGTAGCGAAGGGCAAAAAGGTAATATTGGTATTGAAAGATTATACCTGCCATACAATGCTAAATGTGATCCCGCTGGCCAGCTTCCATCAAACATATGTTACTAAAAAAAAAAGCCTCGGTAAGTCTATGATTATGATAAATCACCGACCTCTCGGCTTCATATCTCTTACCTCAGCACCGATATGTCTATTTGGTGTTTTGCTAGTTATTCGAACTGTTATAAGAATATTTTCGATGGGTATATGGTGGGAGTATCCAGTTTAATAGAAATGCGTACGCAACTGACGATCATTGATAGTCAGTTTACAAATAGTTTCAGTTACGAGACAAGATTTTGTATCTTTGTTAGAAAAGCTTAACGTACGTGCATCAAATTTTGTGAGGAGCTCAGCAAATCTGCTTCTGAGATCCTCGAAATATGGTTGCGAAACGAACTTTTTCACCACAGGTTCATGCGAACAATGATATCTCTATAATAATTAAATATGCAGAGATTGATTCAAAAAGTAACAGTACTCACTCCCAACTTGTTCACAAAATTTTGTTATAATGCAAGCACAGTTGTTTTTTTTTTACCCTACTACGTCTGACTAAAGTTAAAAGAATGCCCGGAGGAGAATCTGCAGACGTAACTTACTGGCTGTAATGTGACACAAAAAAATTTAAAGAACCTCAAGCATAGATTCTTCTACTTCTCAATTTTGCTGTCTTTAGTAATGGCATAGCGCCATTTTCAGTCCTCTGTCAGTTCGGTCGTATCTTTTTACATTCAATCTGTAAACACAACGTGATACAAAAATCGCTCCCAGCATTTCCTTCTCTTTCTTTCACAATTCTCTCTCTTTCCTTATTTTTCTCTCACACACTCTCTCTCTCTCTCTCTCTCTCTCTTTCTCTCTCTCTCTCTCTCCTCTCTCTCTCTCTTTCTCTCTCTCTCTCTCCTCTCAGTGTCGTTCTCTCGCTTCTTCTCACTTTTGTCTGTCTATGTGTATATGTATGTGTGTGTGTTTGTATGCATGTACAGTCCATTCGCGTCAGTTTTCTTTGCTTTTTCCCTCTATTTGTCTCTAATCATCTGACCTTGCCGTCACCTTCTAACTTTCTAAATGTATATCGATCGATATACATTTAGATAGATAGATAGATAGATAGATAGATAGATAGATAGATAGATAGATAGACAGACAGACAGACAGACAGACAGATAGATAGACAGATAGATAGATATATCGATAGATAGATAGATAGATAGATAGACAGACAGACAGACAAACAGATAGATAGACAGACAGATAGATAGATAGATAGATAGATATATATATATCGATAGATAGATAGATAGATAGATAGACAGACAGACAGACAAACAGATAGATAGACAGACAGATAGATAGATAGATAGATATAGATAGATAGATAGATAGATAGATAGATAGATAGATAGATAGATAGATTGATAGATAGATAGATAGATAGACAGACAGACAGACAGACAGACAGACAGACATATAGATAGATAGATAGATAGATAGATAGATAGATAGATAGACTCGTGTGTTTGTGTGAGTGAGTGCGTGTGTACTGTGCGTGTCTGTGTGTGTATGTGTGTGTGTGTGTGTGCGTGTGTGTGTATGTGTGTGTGTGTGTGTGTGTGGTGTGTGTGTGTGTGTGTGTGTGTGTGTGTGCCTGCGTCTGTGCGCCTGAACGTATAACCACAATATAGCTGAAGTTTGTTCACAAACATGAGGTCACCTGTTCGATCGCACTGCGTTGCATCTTGAGCTATCGTCACTTTCTAAACCTTCGTTTTATTAATATCATTCGCATAAAACTTCGTAGACAAAAACAGTATAAAACTCCATCGAATGGATTGTATTCGTAATTTAAAAGGACCAGCCTGGTAACACATTATGTCACGCTGATTCTACCATAGAATTATGTTTAAGGTACTCGTCTTTGCCTCATGCTCAGCTTCATACGGGTTAATTCAGAAGCAGATAATTAAGTTAATTAAACAACTGAATTCTCTTGCTCGAACGACGGAAATCTATCACTGTATGCATGTATGTATGTATGTATGTATGTATGTATGTATGTATGTATGTATGTATGTATGTATGTATGTATGTATGTGTGTGTGTGTATATATATATACATACATATTTGCGTGTGTGTGTGTGTTTGTGTAAGTAGGTAGGTTGGTATAAGTTGGTGAGCTGGCAGGATTATTAGCACGTCGGACAAAATACTGAGTAGCATTTCTTCCGGCACTGTACATTCTGAGTTCAAATGCCGCTAAGGTCGACTTTGCCTTTCATCCTTTCGAAGTCAATGAAATAAAGCACCAGTTGAGCAGAGGGGTCGATGCAGTTGACATCCCCATCCCTTTAAAATCGTTGGCTTTGTGCCAAAAATTTAGAAAGATTACACGTATGTATGTATGTATGTATGTATTACGCAAGTATGCATGCGTCTGTGTGTGGTGTATCCTTTTATACATGTGTGTATGTATGCGTTCATCTTCTCGCCTGCTTTCATTGGCGGTTCCTCTTTCTTTGTTCTTCTGTCTATGTCTGTTTATCTCCTTCACAGTATCTTTCTTCTATCTATCTATCTTTCTATCACACTATCTGTTCGTTCAGTCACTTATCTGTTCATTTCTCCTCCAGCTATTTGCGGTTTCCCCTTCTTTATATTTTTATTACTTCCTTTATATCGCGTATATCTTCCTGTCCTCTCTCTTCTTCTTCTCTCTTTTCTCTTATTCTCATTCTTTATACCTTTCTCTCTCTTTCTTTTCTGTCTCTTTCTCTCTCTCTCTCTCTCTCTCTCTCTCTCTCTCTCTCTCTCTCTCTCTTTAACACATCTATGTGTGTCTGTAAGTCTGCGTGCTTGTGTGATACAAACGCCATCATTACGCTTTTATTTCCTTTCAGGTTCAGCAAAACATCGAAATAAATGCTTTGCAGAATTTAGTTACGGATTTTTATGTTCTAAATTCGAATCTCACCGAGGTCGACTTAACCTTTCATATTTCTGGTGTCAATTGAATAATTGTTTCAAAGCTTGACAAAAGTCCAGCAGTTTTAAGGGAGTGAATAAGTCGATTACAACTCAAGCATTCATTCAAGTAGTACTTATTTTATCGACTCCGAAAGGATAGGTTAAGTTGACCTCAGGGAAAATTGAAGTCAGAACGTAAGGAGCCGGAAGAAATGCCACTAAGCACTTTGTCCGACTTGGTAACAATTCTACCAGCTCTTCGCCTGAGGAGTCAATTTAATAATACAAAACTATGTTTTCACATAACAAATGTTTTCGTATAAGAGTTATACTGAAAATATATAAGTGTCTCTTTTAAGATGAGTTTTACATACTTAGAATACACAACACAAAAAAAGGAGGAAGCAGAAAAAATTCACATATTATTTGCAGGTTTTCGCATAGAAAGAGGTTTTAGTGAATAATCCCTAGTGCATATCGAAAACTAAAGAGAATATATACTAGAAGAAAAATCGTTCAAATTACCAGTTTTTAGCTGTTTTTCGCTGTTTTTTTGCTGTTTTTCACTGTTCTTTGAATTTTCGCTGTTTTTCAGTTTACCAACGTTGTGTGTGTTTCCTCCATTATATCTAAAGACTATGTGGTCTTATATACGTATATGTGTGAGTGTATATCTGTGTGTGTGTGTGTATGTGTACATACATGCAGATAGTTAGCAGACATACAGACGGATATATAAAGTCAAAAGTGAAAGCTGTGCCCAGGAACCCTCCCCAAAGTATCTGAGACTGGCAGGGATAAGGATCCTCAATGCAGAAACCTGACACGAAATGATGAAATTGCACAGCCGACATTTGTGGAATTTGAACTCAGATCGTAGAGATTCGGAAGAAAAGCCGCAAAGCATTTTGACCGACCTACATTTGATTTTCCTTGCTTTACTGTCTTAGAATATAAATGATGACATAAAGAATCTTTTCAACTAAAAGTACAAGGCCTGAAATTTTATGGGGAGAGGATAGTTGAGTATATTGAGCCCAGTGCTAAATTTTTTCTTAGAAAATGTGAATGGCAAAGTCGTCCTTGGTGACATTTGACTCAGAACATAAAGATAGACGAAATACCTATTTCTTTACTACACACACGAGGCTAAACACAGAGAGGACAAACAAGGACAGACAAATGGATTATGTCGATTATATCGACCCCAGTGCGTAACTGGTACTTAATTGATCGACCCCGAAACGATGAAAGGCAAAGTCGACCTCGGCGGAATTGGAACTCAGAACGCAGCGGCAGACGAAATACCTATTTCTTTACTACCCACAAGGGGCTAAACACAGAGAGGACAAACAAGGACAGACAAACGGATTAAGTCGATTATATCGACCCCAGTGTGTTACTGGTACTTAATTTATCGTCCCCAAAAGGATGAAAGGCAAAGTCGACCCCGGCGGAATTTGAACTCAGAACGTGACGGCAAACGGCTACGCATTTCGCCCGGTGTGCTAACGTTTCTGCCAGCTCGCCGCATAAATAATGATAATAATAATAATGGTTTCAAAGCATATTGCCCAACACGCTAACGGATGTGCCAGCTCGAATAATAAATAGATTATCTCTAACTGCTCAGTCTTAGGCAAGGAAGAATATAATCGCAAATAGGACAAAGTTACACCAGCACTATGAATATGAAATCGCCACAGATATGAGATGCTGTAGATATATACCAGCAGTTTCCGAAAATTACTGAGTACCCGTACTCTGGGATACTTCAATAACCACAGAAAGGGAGATTAAGGCACCCAACAAGATATTGCTATCAATGACTAGCAGGAATAGAATTGCACTTCTAGAGGAGATGAAATATAATTTACATATAAATAACTGAAAATAATCATAACCCGAATGTGTTTATCTGTGTGTGTGGAGGGGTGAAAATTCCACTGTAAAAATAGGTGCTTTGGGCATGTTAAAATATCATACAGGCAGATACATAATAAAAAAAAAAACCAAGACTTACAAATATACATGAGGTGCAGAAAATAGCACTACTAGACACTGCACACATATCGTGCAGAGTTATTCTGATACTGCAAAAGCAAAAATCAAAAAACAAAAAACGTAACAAAACATAATAATAATAATAATAATAATAATAATAATAATAATAATAATAATACTTTTTACTAGATGCACAAGGTCTGAAATATGGGTGAGTGGGATAGACGATTACATCGGTGTTAGTACTTATTCTACCGACCCTGAAAAAATGGAATGCATAGTGGACCTCGGCGGAATTTGAAATCAGAACGTAAAGACGAATGAAATGCCGATGAGTATTTTGCCAAGCATGAAAACGATTCTGTCAGCCTGCTGCCTTAATAATAATAATAATAAGAAGAAGAAGAAGAAGAAGAAGAAGAGTTCAAATAACATAGAGAAGAAGAGTAGTATGTCGGAGAAATTGTAATTGACATGAGGGTTGATCAAGCTCAAGAAACTAATTCTCATAGAATTGACCGAGGATATTTACCCCTTGACTGGCAGATTTAGAAAGTAACTTCTTGTAGCTAAACACTTTCGTATACTGGTTGAGCGTGTCATATAAAAACTTTTACTCTTAGCGTTTTTGAGAAAAGTTTATGTTTACGAAGTTATTTAACGTTAAAGTTCTCGTATTTCGGTAATTTCAACCAATCAAGGACGTGTATTCAGATGAATAAAATTACTGCCGTTGTTTGTCAACAACAACTGCTATTTATGACATATTTCATCTCAGTTATGTTTGTATGAATAAACGAGTGAATCTGAAGCATGCCATCACCAGAATCGTTTGTGTATTTCTATTGCTTTTAGTTTTTTCCCTGTTTTTCAGCTACTATTTTTGGAAAATCTTTTTTACCTCCCCTACCCCTGCTGACAATTACAGACCAATATGTTGCTACCTGTTAATGTGGAAGTTACTATCAGAGTCTTTAGCGGGGGCATAACTTTATGTTATGATGAGACCCAAACTGCAAAATGGATGCAGCACAACATATTGAACGTAGTCCCATCCACAAGGGACAGTAGCATGATGGGTCGAAACGACCGTTGTACAAACTAAAGATTTACACCAGTTAAGAACTGTACAAATTTCTTGATGTGAACGATATATTACCGGCGGAACAAAAAGGCTGTAGAAGGAGATGCAGGGGTGCCAAAGATGAATGTTTGATAGACAAACAGTAATGCAAGATTGTAAACGAAGAACACATTTGGGAATGGTCTGGATTGATTATCGCAAAGCTTATGATACGATTCCACATTCGTGGATTATTGAGTACCTGTATCTGTTTGGAAATGCGAGGAATGTAACGTGTTTCCTGAAGATAAGTATAGTGTGGTAGAAAGTTGAACTGATACGTTACGGGAAAAGGTTTGGCACCCTGGGTATCAGAAGAGGGATTTTCCAGGGTGATAGATTATCTCCGCTGCCTTTTATTCTCTGTATGATACCCCTGACATTGTTACTTAGGAAAATGAGCCTGGGATACTAACTAAAGGGAAAAAAAAAACAATCAACCACCTCCTCTTGGACGATTTGAAACTGTATGTCAGAGATGAGACACAAGGGAGTTCGTTAGTGAACACTGTCCATAGTTTTAGTACTGATATTAGAATGGAATTTGAATTCAAGAAGTGCGGAATAGTCTACCCAAAAAGAAGTGAGGTATAGTCCCAATGGGGGATAGAATTACCAAATACAGACTTGATTAAGCAAATTGAAACGGAAGGCTACAAATACCCTAATACCCTGTTTTACTAGAGTTCAACGAGATATTGGAGAAGGAAATGAAAGACCAACTGAGGATGGAGTATTTCCGAAGACTAAGGTTGGTGTGCGCTCAAAATTGACTGCATGGAATAAAATGCAAGCAGTTAATACGAATGCGATAGCATCACTTCGGTATGGAGCGGGAATTATAAAATGGCAAAAAAAGATAAGTGGTGAAAATGAATACCAAGACCAGAAAAATTTTGACAGTACACGGAGCCTTCCACCCTAGGAATGACACCTATAGGCTGTGCTTGTCCAGAAGAAAGGGTAGGAGAAGTTTGATCAGTTGCCAGGACTGTGTCGAAGCAGAGGAAAACAGCTTCGGGTGGTATTAAAAAATGCCGTGGAGCCATTGTTGAAACATACTAAGAAGGCCGACATCATCAAAACTGAAAATTGTGTAAGGAAAGAAATATTCATCTCTTAAATATAGAACTGTATTATCTAAAGAAAAATATAAGCAAGAAATGAATGCAAAAACAGAAAAAGCATGGAAAAAATATGTACGGTCAGTTTGCAGGAGATGTGAACGCGAAGACAGATAGCGGACCGGTGGCTATGGATGAGGAGGAATGACTTGAAGATAGAGACAGAAGTACTCATATGTGCAGCTCAAGAACAGGCGTTAAGGACCAACTATATAAAGTGCAGAATAGACAACACTACCGACAGCGACGAATGCAGAATATGTGGGGAGAGGGGTGCATCGGTATGCCCGAAGTTGGCACAACACGAATATAAAAGACGCCATGACATTGTGGCATGCATGATCCATTGAGATGTCTGTAGAAATCACGGCCTACAAAGAGCAAAGGCGTGGTATGAACAAACACCACAAGGAGTAACCGGGAATGAGAATTGCAAAATCCTGTGGAATACAGTGATACAGTGCGATCACCTCACCAGACATCGGAAACCGGACATTGTTGTAGTGAATAAAATAGAAAGAACATGCATGGTAATCGACATAGCATGTTCCGGTGACAACAAGATCAATGTGAAAGAAGAAGAAAAAATAAACAACTATGACGATTTGAAGCGGGAAATACGAAGGTTGTGGTCAATGAGGTGAGTAGACGTGATACCACTAGTAATTGGTGCACTTGGAAGTATCAGCACTCAACTATCAACACAGTTGAAAAAGATTGGTGCCAGTGTGGATGTATAACACCTTCAAAAATTAGCATTGCTTGGAATTGCAAGAATTCTTCGTAGAGTTCTTGAAGCATGACCAGTAAACAGGTGTCACCTTAGTCTGCTGGCTGTGGACAGCTAACACTTTCCATCATACCCAGAAAAATAAGCTGTGAGTTTTCATCACATTAATAATAATAATAATAATAATAATAATAATAATAATAATAATAATAATAATAATAATAATAATAATATAATAATAATAAGCACTGATGCAGTTGCAGGCTATGGAACTCATAACCGATTGGAACTCCTAACCGATTGGAAGTCTTATCCTGTACGTTTTGTCTTGGTATAAAACTGATGGACTACAGCAAATATTCTTCGCAGTACCACACATTTCCTTCTCAGTTTCTTGACCTTAACCAGTTGAGCATGTCCCTTAGTGGATGAGGATAAAAAGTTTTGGCATTTCTGATCACGAGTAGAAGTAGTGGGGGATCATCTTAGCCATTGGGGTTTGAATAATTCACTTCTGGGAATATGGTTGTTTCGTTCATCACCCTTAAACAACCCCTATTTAGGGACATTTTGAGCGGAATGGACAACTCGACCTGAAAAAAATTCTAACTGGGCCCCACCTGCAAGGTCATGCGCTGTTTATCTTGATATGAGATTACTATATCGCGCACATATGATTGTGATGCATGTGCCTGGTGTACCCTTATCAGACGAGTAGTCATGATAGATATACTGGTCTTCGTATATTTTACCCCAGTGTCACATTGATGGCATGCACTGCTTTCTCACTCAATAATGATAGTTTTCTATCCTATATGTGACAGCAACACCTTAGATGCAAGGAATAGATACCATTACTTTGTAAGTATTTGTTTTGTTAATATAGGAAGGATAAAAGACAAAAATCGACCACAACTGGATTTCAGCGATGACAAAACATTTACAGTTTCTTCTAATATTGATAATTATAATTTCTAAAGATTGGCAAGAGACCAGATCTAAATTTGTTTTGAGGGAGTATATGTCGATTTAATGGATCCTAGTATTACGAATGAAAAGCAAACTCGACCTCAAATGGTTTTGAACTTAAAACATCAAAAGACGTATTTAAATATATGAGACATTGTAGAACATCACAAGAAGAACTAAATGTATAGAAAACATTTGGTGTGACGAGTGATGTATTTAATGTTTAAGGTTCGTGTCCTTTGTGTGGAAGAGAAGAAGAGAGGAAGAATGTCGTCACTATGGTTGCAACACCTCAAAGCAATTGGATTTATTGAAAGCTTTCCGTAGACACTTTTATGAAGTAATTGTATGGATTAATATGGAATCTCATATCATCACAGAATCCAAATTATGGCGGTGTATTGGCTGAATTGTTAGAGTGTCGAACGAAATGCCTTGCAGTATTTATTGCGTTCCCCTTTCAAATCTCATTGAAGTTAACTTAGCTTTTCATTTTATCCGAGACTAATGAATAATGAAGGGGGCTAGTGTAGTGGATTGGTGGAAACTTTAGAAAGTCATAGAATAAGCTTCTGTATTTTCGGCACTTTGCATTCTCAGTTCAAATCCGTTTTTGCTTACTCAGGAGTCGACGAAATCCGTCGGCCGGTTTAGAATTTATTAATTTGGCTTTTGAAATGCTCTAGCGAATATTTTAGCCATCAGAGATAATTTGTTTATTATTATTATTATTCTCATCATTTATGCGTCTAGATGGCAAAATTGTTAGCACATAGGGCAAAATGTTTCACGGCTTTCCTGTCAGCTTTAGGTTCTGAGTCAAATGACACCAAGGTCGACTTTGCCTTTCACGTTTTCTAAGAACCTCAGGCTTTGTGCCTGCAGTAGAAAGAATTATTATCGTCATTATTTGTATTTAAATGTAGTAAGCAGGCAGAATCGCTAACACGTTGGGCAAAATGCTTAGCAACTTTTCTTTCGACTCTCTACGACCTGATTTCAAATTCGACAAAGGTCAGATGTGCTTTTTATCCTTTCGGTATCAATAAGAGCCAGCTGAGCACTGAGGTCGATATCGACTAAACCTCTACCCCTAAAATCGCTCGCCTTGCGCCAAAATTTGGAATAATTACTATTATGGTGATTATGATCATCATTATTATTATTAAGACCATTAAGGTAGGTCATGGTTTGACATACACATTAAAGAGTCAACTTTCTTCTGGCTCTTTACTTTCTGACTTCAAAAGCATATTTTATCAGCTTTGCCTTTCATCCTAGCGGATTCGATGTATAATATACCAGTCAAGAACGTGGATGCCCCCTCCTCAATGTGGTTGACTTTTACATAAATCAGAATGTATTATCATTAAGAATATCGGTTGGTATAATCGTGATATCGGTGAACAACATCATTTGCTGCAGTGCCAACGTTTCTTTACGTCTAAGTTAAATCCCACATCGTAGCCAAATCTATAAAATATATAGTAAAAAAGGATCCTGTCCGGATGCAAGGCCTGATGTCTGTCATGAAAATAGCGATTATTGAAAACTGTCTCAACAGTAAATTAGAGTACTAAATATTTTGTATTGTTTGGATATCTCCTAGAATGGTGAATCAAATGTGTTTTTCATAGTTAATCACATACAATATAGAGTAAACTAGTATTGTGATTGATATAATCGACTAACTCCATCTCCAAATGTAAGGCCTTACGTTTGTCATAAAAAGAATCGTCATTACTGAAAACTGTATTAACTATGAATTATTTAGATATCTCCTTGAGTCGTAAATAAAATGTTTTGACAAAGTTAATCACATAGTTAGTCCACTTCTTTCAGATGTCCATTTCGCTTTTCGTCTTTCTGTACTTCATAAAGTACCAGTCAAATATTGGCCTCAATTTCAATGATCGTCATCACTCACTAAGTGGCCAATTGCCAGAATAGTTAGAACATCGGGGCAAACGTCTTTCACAATTTGTTCTGGTTCTTTTCAGTCTGAATTCAGATCCCTCTGTGGGCAACGTTGCTTTCATGATCGGGGATCGATAATATAGTGTATCAGTATAGACCCTTAGATTAACGGAATTCTTAGTATGTTGGACAAATTGTGATTTTTGTTCCGGACTTATACGTTTTAATTACCCAGGCAGGTATGATGAGGGTGTCTATATTTACCCGACAAGTTGGTACCATATATGAATAATGATAACAGGAGACCACTTTTGTGTTCTTCTACGAATATTCCACGACAAGAATATAACGTTTGTCAAGAAAATCAGTGCGGTCGTTCGGCGACTAGATACTGATAAAAGAAAAGACACCATTCTTAGAAAGTGTTTAAACATGTGACAAAGATAAGGAAAGGACGCATTATATTTAGTATTGTTGAAATGCCAAACATTTGAAATTCTAACTTGAATAAGACATTTTTATAGTAACAAATATCTGAAAACATTCTCTGCCAAAATATGAAAATATATCGTATGTGGGAGATGTCAACTATTTCATGCAATACGATGATTCACATAAAGTATTTCTATTTGTGAATAATATATATCTATCAACAATATTAATATTCATGTTGTGATATATCTTGCATCAAACAAACAAAAACTCTCGCATATAGGATTAATGGAACTCTTATCTACTAATTGTTTGATTCATCTTGTATATTCTAAATGGATAGGATTTCACTGTAAAAGACTTTGTGTCTCGATTTCATGTTTTATTCAACATATATCAGCAACCCACATATTTGCTAGAAGTGTGAAGCGGTTATATTGTTATTATCTCAGATAGAACGTCAACAACTAAGTCTTTGTATTCGCTTATAAATGGCACTATTTTCAGTGAATCAAATCTGTTTGCTCCTCTACTAGCTTTCTATAGTTGTAATTGGTTCTCGGAGTGATAAAATATCAGAGAATATGCCGTAGGTTTTGGTCAAGTGCATTGTGTGCAGTGTTAAGCTTCTCAACCAAATAGTGACTGAAGATGTAACACTAAATTGCGTTATCCTCACAAGTCATCTAAGTGTTATTTGACAAATTTAAACAGGAGTCCTATTTACAGGAAAATCAATCTTTTCTCACTAACTAAAGATTCGGCAGTCTTAGCGCCTGCTTTATAAGACACACTGACTTGTAATGTCGTTGATTGATTTTATAAATTTAGTAAAGAGAAAAGCCTGAAGCAGTAACAACCATTTTATATATTATTGTTTTTTTCAATAACTCCACACCGGACATCTTGTTGATGTTAACATAATAAACATGGAGTATGTCAACGTTGACTTAAAATCTAATGATTGGATAGATAATGGCAGAGAAAATCATTCACATAATTAATTGTAATGGACGTATTTGAAAACATTGTCAACAAGTAAATGTATTTAGAACAGCTTAGTCTCGTACCACACAGTCCTCACAATCACATAGCCGTAGGAAAGATTGAACCTAGATTTGAGAGCTAAGAAAACGGTCGTCAAGTTCCTGCTGATATTACTCCTCGTCGTAAATAATAAAAAAATAATTCATTTTACGCTTTGGAACTTGGTTTACAGTTAAACTATAAAATAAATCATCGACGTTAATGAATCAGTGTTGCTGTACATAAGAGGAAGAAACTAAAGAAGAAGGGAACCAAACAGAAAAGGAAACGACAGAAGAAGAGATCCAGCAAGAGTGGGAAGAAGGAAGGAAAAGAAGAAAGAGAAGAAGGAGAAAAGCAAACAGTACGGAACTCCAATCCACCCCAAAACCACCCGCACCCTCTGAGTCCCACCCGTCCCCTGCAGACAGTGAAGCTACCCACTTTCCACCAACAAGAAAACAGAAAAAAGATACACACAGTCAAGACACTAAAAAAGAACCCAGGCCCAACGTTTTATGTATTGCAGGAAATGAGGAGATAAAAAAGACAATGACGGACTACCGATGGTGTAATAGGGGAGGGAAAAGATGTGCAGTAATTCCAAAGGAACAAGTGGATGAGTTTATGGAAAGGTGCGAAAGGATGGACTGGAGAATAATTGAAGTGGATATGGATGAAGAGACGGTGAAGGAATTTGAAGAGAGATTTGAGAGAAGGATAGAGGTGAAGGCATATTATATTGAGACTGAGCAAGACTGAAGGACAGGTAAGTGATGCTAGCGGATGGGGCCGTTAGCACCACTTTCATATATCATTTTCATTGATTCATTTTACCCATAACTATGTAATTGTGATGTTCTATGTCCCCAATGTTTGTAGCGTCCCCTCTATGTAGCCCCTAGTGGGTAATAAAAAATCACAGTGTTGCTGTACAGCATCAGAACAACCGTGATCAAGCAGAATCAACATCAAATCATATCACCTGAAACAATCCTTTTTTACAGACATCTACACACACAAAGCAATATATATATATATATATAGATAGATATAGATATAGATATAGATATTATTAAAATTATAATTTGGGATATCTAAGAGATACCGCCACTTTGGAAATAGCAGCCAAAACCTGACTCTAAAACAACATTTAATGTTGTTTTAGAGTCAGGTTTTGGTTGCTATTTCCAGCGTGGCGGTACCTTTTAGATAGCCTAAATTATAATTTTGATAATAATTATTACCTTTGAAGGTTTTTATTCTCATTTGATAAGATCGATATTTCCCACTTAATAAGATCGATATTTTAGTTAACGATCTCATCCTTATTTATATATATATATAATTCATAAAGAAGTATACAATTGACAGTGACTTTGAAGGTTTAGCCAGCTAAGGTATAGTCCAAGTGCGATACATTGAAGTTAATCTTTATTGAGATGAAATTTTCCTTGGGTATATGGGTTTAAGTGGTAAGTAAGTTGTAGGATGGATATATATATATATATAATTTTCATTTGTAAATCTCTCATCGAGAGATATTCAGTAATAGTAGAAATTATTTGGCAACATAACGTGGCAGTCCTGGTTAAGGACGAATGTTGGCGCTAAATAACATTAACATTCCTCCTGTAACGTTATGCTGGCAAATAATCTCTCTCTGTGTATATGTATGTATATATATATATATATATATATATATATATATATATTGGCCTGCTCGCTTAGCCAGCGGGGTGGCGTTATTCGAAGGCTAAAACAATGCGAACGCATTGTGACCAGCGATGTGTAGCAACATCTGATGGTCTGGTCGGTCACGTGATATATATATATATACGGCAGCAGACTCGCGGTCGGATGATCGCGGTTTCGATTCCCAAACCGGGCGTTGTGTGTGTATATTGAGCGAAAACACCTAAAGTTCCACGAGACTCCTGCAGGGAGGGAGGCGGCCCCTATTGTACTCTTTCGACCGACTTTCTCTCACTCTTTCTTCCTGTTTCGTGGGTAACGCTGCGATGGACTGGCGTCCCGTCCAGCTGGAGGGAACACATACGCCACAGAAACCGGGAAACCGGGTTCATGAGCCTGGCTAGGCTTGAAAAGGGTGAATATATATATTTATATTAGTATCGCGCTACTAATAGTTTCCCGTACGTTCGTCATGCGTTTGTGCGGGAAACTATTAGTACATGTAGTTGAAATGTTTAGTAATATATATACGAATGTATATGTCTACACACACACATATATATATAGTAAATGTGTGTGCGCGTGTGTGTGGTCTCTTGACAGCTGTTGGTTTTTATCCCTACAACTTAGCTATTTGGCATAACAAATAAGACTTCAATAAAATAACTCGTACTGACGTCTATTTATTCGACTAAAAAATATTCAAGACGGTTACCCAGCATGGGCGCGATCCAATGACTGAAAGAACTGAACGATAAATTATATATTTCGTTATTAGAACATTGGTTGCCGCATAATGCATTAAATATTGTCTGAAAAAAAAAACCTTTTCGATTAAAAAAAAAAGCCGTATATATTTATTTTTAGAACGTATCGTAGAAGTTATCCAGAGGTTTTTAGCCAAAACTGTATAACACGACTAATATAAATATGTCTATATAAATATGTTGGTGGAAAGTAAAAAAATGAACAGCTTTATATACTCTATGTCTCAATGTTGCTTTTAATTTGCTTTGCAGTTGTACGCCTTCCTAACCTATCCGCGAATATATTACCAAAAGCATCGATGATCTTACTGGATAAAGGAAGGAGTGGAGCTGGCAGAATCGTTAATGCGCCAGGTAAATTATTCGTCTTTATGAGCTGAGTTCAAATTCCACCGAGGTTCACTTTGCCTTTCATGCTTTCGGGGTCGATAAAATAAGTACCAATCGAGCCCTGAGATCGATATAACCGATTTAAACCCTGCTCCGAAATTGCCAAAATCTTTAAATCATTATTACTGGTCAAAGGAAGGCGGCAAGCGGGCAGACTCGCTAACGTGCCGGTCAAAATGTATTTCGTCCGTATTTACAGTCTGAGTTCAAATTCCTCCGAGGTTTACTTTACCTTCCACACTTTCGGGGTCGGTAAAATAAATACCAGTTGGGTACTAAGGTCGAAGTAACGGACTTACCCCTTCCCTGAAATTACTGGCCTTGTACTAAAATTTGAAACCGATATTATTGGCTAAAGGTAACTGGAAGTAGCAATTTGCATATAAGACCACGGATTAAAAAAATGAAAAGTCAACAGCGAAATTTATTAACCGTATCGTTATATATATTCATATCAATAATGCGCGTTAAATCTACTCTGGAAATTCTTTTGGGGAATACTTGTTGCTGTTTCGTATCGTTATTGCTTTGTTTTGTTGTTTAGACGCCTCAGACTTCATCAAGCATACGTGTAATAAAAAAATTTTCCCATCCATCCGGGCATTTTAAGAGTATACTGGAAAACATTAACCAATGTTCCTGCCCCTTCTCCGATTAGATTGCGAATAGTAGCATCTCCCTCAGTTCACGTACAATCTGTTTCTTTATTGCCCACAAGGGACTAAACATAGAGGGAAACAAACAAGGACAGATAAACGGATTAAGTCGATTACATTGATCCCAGTGCGTAACTGATACTTAATTTATCAACCGCGAAACGATGAAAGACAAGGTCGATCCCGGCGGAATTTGAACTCAGAACGTAACGGCAGACGAAATACGACTACGCATTTCGCCCGGCGTGCTAACGGTTCTGCCAGCTCGCCGCCTTCGGTTCACGTACAATCGTCGAGAGAATGGGCGCTAAACTTGAATATAACTTATTAACATACAGAACGATAAAGGCTGGAAATCTTTTGACCAGTCTGTGAAGTCTAGTGTTATGTTAAACAACGGCAACTCTGACATCATCAATATTCTATTTTACTTTACTGCTTAAAACGCTAGTCGCTGCATCAAGAAAGTGTATTCATAGCGATCATAAACACCTCATTTTGTACTATCTCTTTCGCCGATCAGATTCATACTAATGCAAACCATTACTCGCCAACCAATTCTAAATTGTTCTAATTTTCTAGAGAAACACTTTTATTCCGAAAACATTATTTATAGTAATTTTATTTCATTTTCAACACCTTCAAGAATCATTCCGAGACTTTATTTAATATATTTTATATTTCTTTGTCAATTTCTATTAGAAGAGTAGCACTCTAAGAAGTTTAACATCTTCACATAAATTTAGTCAATCTAACATTTCTTCGCATTTTCTAACGTTTTTATCTATGCAAGTCTTTCTGTGTCTATATGTGCGTGTTTGTGTATGTATGTATGAATGTATATGCGCATATGTATATGTTAGTATGCATGTATGTATGTATGTATGTATGTATGTATGTATGTATGTATGTATGTGTAGACAGATAGACAGATGACAGATAAAATAATTTTCACATCCAACTTAACTTGAATGTGTGTTAAAAAGGCCGTAAGCTGTGGTAATCGTCCTGAGAAATCGTCTCCTATAGACAAGAGACAAGCAATTACTATCCTTACAGAAAACCCAACTAGGAAAATGTCTCTTAGACGCTTCAACTCCATTCAGTCCCAACTGTGATTCAGAGCCTAGTCTCAGACGTCAGCAGAAAAACCTTCACTATATAAGTGAACCGAGTGAGCTACTACAGGAGCCCACCCTGCTATAACGAGACAGTATCTAGAAGCTTCCTTACACTAGCTAAAATGTATTTCTCAGCTCTTTAATTCCCATAATTCTAAGGTTCCCTGCTTGTGATTAAATAATATCGCTTCCCTCATGTCATGCTACATCAGACGTACGCACAAACCCACCGGTTTCCCTTCTACACTCTGCTGAAAACCTACCACAAAATGGCAAAATATACAACCCCTATTTATATGTCAGTCTTGCGAAGCTACTCTTAGCTGAAACCACCAAATCTGTTAACTGCCACGTGGTAAATGTTGTCAGTAAAGTATCATAAACTACAGAGCGATTACTATTTGACTAATTCACGCCAACGTTTTACCTACACTACTACGTGCATCAACTAATATTAAGAATTAATGCCAATGGATACATCATTTTGCACAATGCCGATAATGTGCGCCAACATCTTGTCTACTCTAAAATGTGCATCTAGCAATAAAATAGCTGCGTCTATCATAGCAGAAAAAAAAACATCCACGTGACCTGAACAAACGAACGGAGGCTCAAATAACTTTCAAATTTCTTCTCACTTATGGCTTCGTTTCCGAAGAAAACAGGAGGTAGATGCGCAATTAACCAGACCCTGTCCAAACTGTTACGCTATATATATATATATGTGTGTGTGTGTGTGTGTGTGTGTCTGTGTGTGTGTGTGTGTTTGTGTGTGTGTGTAGTGTTAGAAGTGGTGTACAGATATTGTATCTTGAGAAAATGGAGGTAGTCAGAATTTTGGATAATCCTTTATTAGTGCTTTCGTTAGTTTTCGAACTCGTCAAGACAAAATCGAAATTAAAATGGTAAAAGCAGAAAGGTTCCTTGTTCATTTCTATGAATCAAATGTTTTTGTTTTGTTTTGTTTTGAAAAGGAGAATATTGTTTTTGTTTTTTGAAAAAGGCGGGGAGAGAGAGAAAGAAAAGCAAAGCGGTGGGAGAATAGATTGAGAAAGAGGCTTCAGGACAATCAAGAAAGAGAAAATAATAATAATAATAATAATAATAATAATAATAATAATAATAATAATAATAAACACAAACCACCTCCAGTGCTTGAAAATGATCACATCTCACTCCTCTGGAACTTCACCATTCAAACTGACAGAAAGATAGATGCAAATAGGCCAGACATCATATTGAAAGAATTCAGACAAAAGTCATGCCTCCTCATTGATATGACTAACCCAATCGATATAAACATATCTGTCAAGACCTACCAAAAACTGAGCAAGTATAAAGATCTTGAAATAGATATTAGCAAAATGTGGAAGCTGAAGACTAAAACAATACCTGTTGTCATAGATGCCCTGGGAATGATAGCGAAAGGGGCTGATTGCTACCTAGCCCAGATACCAAGAAACCCCAAAATGCCAGAAATTCAAAATATAGTGCTCATGGGAACTGCTCATATCCTTAATTTTCTTATGGTTTCTTAAACATTCTCTAGAATAACACTATGTAGAAATGCAAATATATGACACCCTAGGCATAACACCAACATGAACTTCCAACTTGTTGTCTCTTGAGGTTTCTGGGTGAGACTTGGAGCCAACTTGTACAAATGTAAAGCAAATGACAAACATAAAATAATAATAATAACAAAGGATGCAGAAAGTATAGACAGAGAGAGAGGGGGGGGGAGAACGAAATTTCTTTACTATTTGGTGTGGCCACTGCATTGAAATTTCATTACAAAGTATTTATCTTTCTTTCTCTTTTTTTTTTTGTCTTTTTCTATTGTATACATATCAACATATTTGTAAATAAATGCAACATCTCACAAGGGCTGGTGACCTTTCAAAGATGTTAATTTCAGGGAGTCGGATGGAAGAAATACGAAAAGTGTGGAGGGTAAGGACATCACCGCAAAATAAAAAAGAGCTCAAAGTTCAAAGTCCTTTGAAAATGTATTTTCTTGTACACTGTACAGCCAAGTGCCATATTCTGTGTAATTCTATGTTTTGCATGAACAAACATTAGATATTAGTGCAATATATATAAATTAGGAAACTAACGTCAAAACCACGAATTACTTTGCCAAGTAACTACATTAGATATCTTTCCTAATCAGTGGTAAAATGGTTCTAATATTCTTTCCGGGTATATGTAAGTTCTATAAGAACAACAGTTGTCAAAATCCCAATGTTATATAGATATGACCAATCACAGAGACGAGAATATCACATTATTAACATTGCTTTTTTTTTTCTTCTTTTCTTTTGGAAAAAGGAATATAGAGAGACAGAGAGAGAAAAAGCAAAGCGGGGCTTAAATAGAGAGAGAGGGGTTTCAGGAGAATCAAGAAAAAGGAGAATAAAAAAATAATAATGATAACAAAAGATGGGAAAAGTATAGAGAGAGGGTTAGGGTTAGGGTTACATTAAAAAATATTTTACTTTTTTCTTTCTCTTTTCTTTTTTTCTTTTTCTATTGAATTCCTATCAACATATTTGTAAATAAACCCATTTTCTCACAAGGTCTGGTGACCATTCAAAGGTGTCAATCTTAGGAGGTAGAAGGGAAGAAATAAGAAAAAGGGGAGGGTGTGGCCATTACTGAAAAATAAAAAAGTGTTCAAAGTTTATATATACATGCATGCATATATATATATATATATATATATATATAAATTTAGAACTTAGATAAACTAAGATATGTTTCGACCAAAGATTGGTCGAGGTCATGTCTAACTTAATAGCACAACCTGATAGGATTATCTAAATCCTGTTTAAGTCAAGATTTATTAATAGTCCATTCAAGTAGTGAGTTCTTGTTGAGTGAGTTGTATCCAGGTATATATGGCTTATCCGGTATTCTTTGAAGAAATTTGTCCAGACTCCGTTTAAAAGTGATGGGATCCTTTTCCTCTTTGGTCTCTTTCGGGACAATGTTAAACAGGGCAGGGCCTGTTGAGTAGAAGACATTATGCTGCAGTGTACCTATATATATATATATATACATATATATATATATATATATAAGTATGTATGTGTATATGTGGACGTGTATTTTATGTTTCCACTACATTTAGCAATATGCTTTACAACATTCATATCAACACAGAAAGTCGATAATTCATTTGCATATATACAAATTGTTCATGTGTCTATTTCAGTTGTATTTTTCGTGTATTTATGTACATGCCTATGTATGCATATGTGCATATACGTATGCATAAACGCACTTGTATTTATGCAAGTGTGTGCATTTACGCATGCATATATGTATATATGTTTGCACACATGTATGCCAATTGGTATGAAAGTGTTTACATGCGATTCACTGTCTTTCTCATTAGCATGAAACTGCAACAACTATTGCTTCCAATACTAATTCTACTTTATTTTGTGAGGTTTTAAATATAATTATCAACTCAAGGCCATCTATCATCCTACACGTAATAGATATGTGTTATATATATGTGTGTGTGTGTGTATTCTACAGTGTGATGTGTGTAAGCAGCATAGATGTTATTATACACTCACTCATGTATGTATTTATATGTATATACATGCGTGTACATAAGTATGCATGTATGTATGAGCAAATGTGTTTACATATGTTTATGCGTATATGAGCATATATATATATATACACTTATATATGTGTATATCAGAATATATAAGTATATATATATATATCATTACCACTATCATATGCATATGTTGTATATACATTGTGTACATACGTATGTATGTGTTTGTATGTGTGTGTATATATCTTGATATATATTCTTACAGACAGTTTAGTGTAGGAATAACAAATCCTCTGTGTATGTCTATGAACACCACATGCGTGCTTGTGGCTGTCTCTATATGTGCATTTTTATACTTATATATGTATACATAAACTTGGGTGTGTGTGTGTCTGTCTGTTTGTATATAAACATACATATAAAGTGATACACATATACGTACTTAGCAGATATTGCGGCTATGATTTATGGGTATAATTAAACAACTGATTGCTTAGATGTGGTGCATTTTGTATCTGCCATGACTTTTTTTAGCCATGTGACTGTATATCTCAGGCACACACACACACATATATATATATATATATACATACACATATAAATATGTTTATACACTCACACACGCACACTCATATATGTGGGTGTATGTGTTTGTGTGTGCGCACGCGTGTATGCGTATATATATATATATAATATATATATATATAAGTAGATGTATGTAACAACATACATGCGTATTATATATGTATCTAATACTTCACGTACAGCAATAGGTGTGCGGTCTCCAAGAAACATTGTTTAACAATCTTATAATCACTAGTCGATTTAAAAAGCCATCTATATCGATCTAAAATCCAGTCAGAACAGACAAATCATTTTCCCAGCAAAATAATTATTCTGGTTTACTTTTTCTTTCATTTTTCGTCTTTTTCGTCTTTCCTCTTAATTTTTGTTTTCACTTGGGTTTACTTTTTCTTTCATTTTTCGTCTTTTTCGTCTTTCCTCTTAATTTTTGTTTTCACTTGGGCCTTATTTATGTTCAAAACCTTGAAAGGATTCCGTGATAGAAACGTTACATTTACATTGTGATTATATTTTTCGTTTCCATAGGTAACAGACACATTGCGTCAAGTGCAGGCGCATGTGTGTAGTGTTTGTTTGTTTAGGGTCTTTTTTTTCCATTTTTAATTGTGATTCTCCTCGTTAGATCTACAACTATAAGTAGGTTTCAGGTTACTCTTGTTTTCAAATTGTGTTTGGTGTTTGTCATCGGCAGCAAACTGCTGCTTGATTGGAGTAAAAAAAAAAAAGAAATAGCTTAATATTTGATTCATTTAACATTGTTTCGCATAAATTTATTGACTTTATCGTTGTAACTTGATTTATCTCGTTGTTCTCATCATTCTTTAAGACTTTATTGTAAAATGATGCCCGACAAACAACTGTGCTCTTATTAATGGTTAAATTACCATTTCCATTACATTGTTTTACTTTATTTACATTGTTTTTTATACGATTAGCATATACTTTGAAAGAACAGAAAACGTGTTGTGAAGAAAATTATTTTCTGTGAACATTTACGACATAACTGTATAGGACTCGCCTCCCCTATGTCACAGTGTACACACTCTAAGGTTTTAGTAATACCTTCCGTAACTTATTTTCTCGCATCTGTTCATATAATGCAATAATGCATCGCTTTTATTTTTATGCTGTTGCTCCATAGGAACATTCGCTATTTATTGTAGGTTTACCATTGGATCTATATAAGAATTATGAAATAGTCTACTAAGTCAAAATTTAAATGTTTACTAATAGGTAGTGAAAATTTGGTAGTGAAAATTTGCCTTTCTAGTCAGTAATAGTATTATGAAACTAGCGTTCAGTTCATTTTTTCTTTTTTTTTTTCTTTTTTGTCAAGAAATCGGCCTCTTCAAATGACCTGTACCAAGTCCTAAGATCAAGATAAGATTCTCAGTGGCATCGAAACTTCTTTGTAGTTTTCCTCTTATCTTCTAGTTTAAGATGCAATGGAAATACATTTACACGTTTAATCCTCTGGAATTAAGAGCCAAATATCAAAGTTCATGAATTCGTTCTGAGCATACTTTACCAGAAATGAAATTGGGATGTTTGCCGCATAAATTTCGATTAAATAATGGAAATGTGAATCACAGCAGCGATTATGTAAAGGCTGCCAACACTGTACGTGTTTAAAATTTGAACGGTACAACCTAGTATCAAAGTCTCAAGACTCTATAAAATGCATGTACCTCTTGATGCTTTGATTGAAGTTTTCTATGTTCCTACTTTTGCCAGAAGGCCAAATATACTAGTGGCAAAGGTTTGTTGATTATATTTCTCCACACTGCTTGACTTGCATACTATTTCATCAAAGGACAAAGGTGACATTACCGCAATTCTAACCCAGAACGCAAAAAGCTGAAAGAAATATCGCAAGGTAATTTGTCTAATGTCCTAGTTATTTTCCACCATCCAACTATAATTCACGAAGAAAACGAAGACATTTTCAGTTATTTAGAATCACACCGCTAGTGATGAGAACCATATTATATAGCTTTGTTTATGCTTAACTTTCAAGACAATCTTAACCTAGTAGATATTTGATAAAAACAAAGAAAAAATCGTGAGCCCCTAGCCTGCCATTATTCGTGAACGAGTATCTATTATGCCTTTCTATCCCGCCTTCTTATCAGGTTACATTGTCTACCGCATCGTTCACTATCTCTAAACGTCATCGTCTACTGTGTCCCACAATTTTTAACTCATCATAATGGTTCACTAATCGTTCACTAGTTTGTTGTATAGCTTAGTACAATTTAATATTTTTTATAATAGCACACAACAGTCTAAAATAAAATACAACACCACACAAAACTGGTATAAAATCCAGCATTACGATATAATTTAGAATTGTAAGTGAAGGGTTTACTTGTTTGAAATATTATCCCAATGATCCTGAAATTCTCAACTATTTTCAAAAGGGAAAGATGCATAGGAAAATACAGTCCAGAGACACAAATCTGAGAAATAAAATGCGATGGACATGATTGAGATGTCCTTGATTGTGTGTTTGTTCCAGCAGATCCAAACTGACATTAAAGAGCAACGTAATATCAATCAACTAAATACGAGAAATAACAAAGAAAATATCAACGAAACAAAGAGAACTGGCAAACACGTAAACAACAAAATGGGCCTGAACAAACACTGAACGAACAATTTAGTAACATCAACAAAAAGGAGCACCGGATACAAAACACAACAAGTGATTTCAAGTAGCCCCCACCCTATGTAGGGTAAGTAAACTCCCTTGTCAGACTTCTCATAAAATGAGCCACCAAAAAATAAAAAGATGGAACACGCGAATACACTGCATTAAATACACACATTCCAGTTAGTCCGAGATGTTACCCCTTTCTTCTATCAAACCCCCAAAAGGCAATATTTAGAGAAACCTGGCGTTTAACACACGACAAAAATTTCTTGACCCATTGGTCACCAAAATGTGCTACATTTTGTATCAATACTACCGAATCCTCAGAGTCTGGAATCTGAACAAAAGTATTGCGCAGGAGTGGCTATGTGGTAAGTACCTTGCTAACCAACCACATGGTTTCGGGTTCAGTCCCACTGCGTGGTATCTTGGGCAAGTGTCTTCTGCTATAGCCCCGGGCCGACCAATGCCTTGTGAGTGGATTTGGTAGACGGAAACTGAAAGCAACCTGTCGTATATATATATATATATATATATATATATATATATATATATGTGTGTGTGTGTGTGTTTGTGTGTCTGTGTTTGTCCCCCTAGCATTGCTTGACAACCGATGCTGGTGTGTTTACGTCCCCGTCACTTAGCGGTTCGGCAAAAGAGACCGATAGGATAAGTACTGGGTTTACAAAGAATAAGTCCCGGGGTCGATTTGCTCGACTAAAGGCGGTGCTACAGCATGGCCGCAGTCAAATGACTGAAACAAGTAAAAGAGTAAAGAGTATTGTGCTGGAACACACATAGTCAATCCTGTCTACAGAGGAATATTAATTGTCACTCTCTCATTGAATTCCCTTTGTTCATCTCTTCTGTGGCTAAGGCTGAAAAACCACGAAGTTTGGAGAGCGTACAGCATGTCTAAACTGCAACACTGCACCCATACAATTAACTACTATTTGTTAGTGTGTAATTTGAACCACTGTCAGAGGCATGGTATATCTAAAATAATATATTTGTGAGCAACACTGAGGCCTTCGACCGTATATGTACGTGCTATATGTCCCTTCATCCACAACAAACTTTTGTTTGAACATATAGTTAGCTACAGTAACCAACGAAAGATTTTGATTGAAAGTGGAATCTTGAAGATCGATACGTGATCATTATTCGAGTGATCAATATTCGATTATTCATGTCTTGCCTGATTCTATACTTGCAACTATCTCTCACTTATTGATCACTTTATCACCGTTATATTAATTATGGCTTTATGTTATCAATATCACATCTCTAAGCCATTCTTCCATACAATATTAAACTATTAAATTATACTAAGCTATACTGCAAAGCATCTAGGGAGGCATCAGGCGGTTCATCTGTTAGCTAAAAATTCCAGTCAAGTTACCCCCAAACCTGTAAAGTCTTGTAAAAGAAATAGAATATAGTATTTAATGTACTCTAGAAAATGTGAATGATACATTACTGATGTACATTACAGAATGATACATTACTGATATATTACAAGCCAAATTAAAGTCGCTTTGGATGGTAAAAGCAATGACTAATATATAATACTTTCTCCTCATCTGGGATAATTTTTAATTAAAATTTAACTAAAATTTTATCAGTAATTTCCCATTTAATTCACTATTTTTAAGATGATAAACGTCGCTGAGCGTGCTTCCCAGTCATTTTTATGAAATGGTATCACCACTCCTTGTTCCTTTAATAGAAACTGATATAATTTCTTCTTATATCATCCAAGCTCTGGCAGCTTCGGTTAATATACATCTCGTTGATGAGGATTAAGAAGATGGAAATGTGCTTAAAGCTGTCAAATTTCTACCAAAAAACTGGCGTCAAACGCAATTGTATTCAATATTTTTAATTATTTTTTAATTAATTATAAGTTGGTGTTGTCTCCCCTGCCTTTCTTGATAAGAATTAGATGGTAAGTTTCCCTTCCTCACTATAATTTTACTTTTATCTATAAATTATTATTGTTTCTTTTCTCACAACATCAATTATACTGGTTACCACTTTAACTGCCAACTATACTATAACACCTGTGCAAGCAGGAAGCAATACTACAGCGTTTTCTTCTGGTGTTGCCGCGCTCTATTGCTTTTCAAGAAAACAATACTAGCTGAATGTCCGCACACTGTTCTCTTTTAAATAAATGTTAAAATGCTTTTCTCACTAATTTTGACAAGTGACAACTCAGTAGACATCAGCTTCCATAAAACACAGCAGCCAATTAACGAATGTCATCAAGTTGGAAGCAGTTTTATTACCAATAGTTTTTTACTTTGTTTCTGTCTTTTTTTTTTATATTTCATTTTCTTTTAGCAAGTGTACTTGTTGTTTATTTTAAATTTAGTGCATAAGTGCGTATGTTTGTGTGTGTTGTTTGTATGTTTGTGTGTCTGTTGTATGTATGTGTATGCTGTTTCTCTCTGTGTTGTGAGTGTTGTTTGCGCGCGTATATGTGTGCGTTGCGTGTATGTGTGAAAGCATTTAAGACAAGGCGATGTGATGGATGTGCGCGGTTGAGTATTGTGCACATGTGAATGTATATACGCGAACGGTTACCTGCATATGTATGTGTTTATTCGTGTATGTGTATGTGTGTGTGAGTGTGTGTGTGCCTCTGTCTGTGCGTGTGTATCTATGTGTGTGTGTGTAATGCACAAGTGTTTGAGACGAGGTGATGTGATGGCTGTGCGTGTTTGAGTACTGTGCACATGTGAATGTATGTGTGCGAACGGATACATGCGTATGTGTTTATTCGTTTGTGTGTGTGTGTGTGTGTGTGTGTGTGTGTGTATGTGTATGTGAGTTGTTTGTGTGTGTTGCATGTATACTATACGTGTTGTGCTGAGTGTGTCTGAAATTGAGTGGTCTGCACCGTCAGTGCGTGGAATATATATATATGCACATGTATGTATCTATACATGCTATATAACAATATGTATGTGTGGTTCTGTGTAAGTGTATTGTACGTGTTTATATGCATACGCATATACTTGCGTGTGTGATCAGAGTGAGATGTTTGCGTGTATGTGTGTGGTGTGTCTCTGTGTGTGTGTGTGTGTGCGAGCGTGTGTGAATGTGTGAATGTGCGTGCGCGTATGTCTAATGTGTGCATGTGCGTTTTTGTGGCATCCATTAGTGAATTCTATCGAAACCATTCTCTTGTCGCAACTCTGCTGATTGGTCTTAATCGATCTACTTCTGGGAAACAAATTTTCAGTGTCAGAGTAGATGTTTCTTTCTGTAACACAGCTACATACATTGTTAGAGTGGGGGGGGGGCTGGAGGTTGGTTCGTTGGCTGGCTGGCTGATGGAGGCGAATCGATATAGATTTAGATAGATAGATAGATAGATAGATAGATAGATAGATAGATAGATAGATAGATAGATAGATAGATAGATAGATAGATAGATAGATAGATAGATAGACAGATGGATAGATAGATAGATATAGATAGATAGATAATAGATAGATAGATATAGATAGATAGATAGATAGATAGATAGAGATAGATAGATAGATAGATAGATAGGCAGATAGATAGATAGATAGATAAAGAGAAATACCCAGCATCTATGATGCACACACAAACATACATATTTACGTAAATGTGTTTTGATTCTTCACCAGAAAGTTATATCGGAGTCGCGAATTATTTATAATTACTTATAATTATTCGATGATCGCTTTTAGTGATTTATACTTCGATTAAGATGAGTTAAGAGGTAATCAGTTGTGTTTATATGGAATTCTTGGTATACAGATAATACTACTAAGAATCTAATTCCATGCTTAATGTTTTAGAAGGTATTTTCTGTCTCGGGAGAGAATATTTAGTTCGGTTAATAGAAAAACTCTCGTTTCGATACCTTTCTTCAGCCCGTTTCACTTAGTATGTAATCCCATGAAAGAAAACTGAAAGTTATCATTCGTAATTTCAGTAATGTAGAATATTATACATAATTCGTACATACATATAAACATATACGCGCGCACACACACATATATACATATGGTATCTACTGTAATATAGTTTGTTCCAATAGAACACCTACGTTTAAGTGAGGATAAATATTACCTCACGCTATATATATATATATATATATATATATATATCCACACACATGCGCACAAACAAAAAAAAAGGAATGCAGTGTAAATAACGGACAGAGCCTAGGCTATTGAAAATGTTGCAAGGCGCAACGAAAATTTTAGGAAAATAAAAATAAGAAATAAGGGGAAATTTTACTGGCACAAAAAGAAAATGACTCTCCCCAGAAACAATAGAACACATACACACACATATATGTATATGTATATATATATATGATGGATTCTCCCGTCGTCAGGTGACGTATGGGGGTTCGACAATTTCTTAGCGAACAACCAACCACAGAAATGCTTTGTTTATAGTGATCAAATGTTTGTGCACACATAAGTCACTCCTTCCACCAAATTGACATTATCTAGACAGGAGCAACGGGTGCTATATGTCAGATGGCGAAATGACCGCAGAGCAACGAGAAATGAAGTACTTTGCTCAATAACACAGCGCAACGCCCGGTCTGGGAATCGAACCCACGAACTCGCAATCGTGAGGGCTGCACCTTAAGCCATGCGCCTTCACGGGCGAATCCCAGCTGGCGATATTGCAACAACTTCCTCTTCTTCTTCTCCCTTCTCCTTCTCCTGATAAATATATAGATAGTTAGGCGCAGGAGTGGCTGTGTGGTAAGTAGCTTGCTGACCAACCACATGGTTCCGGGTTCAGTCCCACTGCGTGGCATCTTGGGCAAGTGTCTTCTGCTATAGCCCCGAGCCGACCAATGCCTTGTGAGTGGATTTGGTAGACAGAAACTGAAAGAAGCCTGTCGTATATATATATATATATATATATATATATATATATATATATGTGTGTGTGTTTCTGTGTTCGTCCCCCTAGCATTGCTTGACAACCGATGCTGGTGTGTTTACGTCCCCGTCACTTAGCGGTTCGGCAAAAGAGACCGATAGAATAAGTACTGGGCTTACAAAGAATAAGTTCTGGGGTCGAGTTGCTCGACTAAAGGCGGTGCTCCAGCATGGCCGCAGTCAAATGACTGAAACAAATAAAAGAGTAAAAAGAGTAAAGAGTTATACAGAGAGAGGGGAGGAGGAGGAGGAGGAGGAGGAGGGGAGGAGTTGCTGCAGCATTGCTCGCTGGGATTCGACGTCTTGTTTTCTGTAAAGCGTACAGCCGTGCAAAACTTTGTACTAAAGTAACGTTAGGACTTTGACCATCTTGATTAGAAAACTTAACTATGATTAAGGTCCGCTATGATTACTCATAGCGGACCTGTCAATTGGGATCTTAATCTACACATATCCAAAGTATGATATTTGTGGTAGTATGATATTTATGCTAATAAAAATATATATATATCTTTAATCTTTAATCTTTAAATTGTTTCAGCTTCAAAGCTGCGGTCATGCCGAGGCACCACCGTTGACATTGCTAGAGCACTAAATAGTGCTCCTCTGATACATCCTTCACAACAGGAGATACAATTTTGTTTTGAAGACACCTCCATCCACACCATGCAGGCCTCTTATACATTTTGGAAGGATATTGAAGATATATATATATATATACTACATATGTGGGAAATTCTATCTGTGGGTGTGTTTGTGGAGTTGTTAGCTAACCCCTCATACATTGTTTTATCGATTTTGATGAAATTTGACATGTGAGTAGAACTCATGTCTGGAAACCTAATGATATACTCAGATTGTTGAAAAGAAATCGGTAATAGAGCCCCTGGAAGGGATCCTTATATATAGCCAAGAGAAACAACCCATTCAATTACTTAAATTGTTTGGTAAAAATGAAATTAAGTATGCTTCTTTCTTAGTATTTTCGCAATTTATCCTTAAACAAGTAAATAGTATTTTTCTAAACAATAGATCCACTTATTTCGGTTAGTGACTTATACACGAATATACCAACACTAGCACCCTAAGTGTAATATTCTCTGGGAACGCACAAAAGCTCTTTCCAGAGTTATTTACTTTGAATTGTTATTATCTCATATCTGATTAACCTGTCATTACGTAACTCGCTTCACGATTTTAGTATACATACCTTATTAGTATTTCCTCCTACGTTCTATATACTCTGGGAACGCATTAAAGCCCTTTTCATGGCTACTTTATTTTAATTCTTACTATCGAGTAACTAATTTCATGTTATTACATAACTGACTTCACAATTTTAGTGTTCATAACTTATTGGGAATTCATAAAAACCATATTCTGTGTAAGATAGTTTAGTATTCTCTGTAAATGCACAAAAATGTTTTATGGGCTATACACTTTGTACTGCTGTTATTGGATTAGTGAAACAATTATGAGAATGGGACCTATGGAATTACTGGGAATTAAATTTGTTCACGGGAAACGTTTTGAATATGCAAACAAAGCTCCTTTTGCTACAGTCTAATGATATTGACTAGTGAACCAGTTTTGGGGGGTTGCCCCGAGCTGTGCCGATATAATGTAACATAAATATAGTAATAATAACAGTCCTTGGATGGAGTTTAGAAATATAAGAACATAAACAAATAAATAAGCAAACCAATACAGTTCTATATTTAAGAGATGAGGAATTATGTACATTATTTACATTCGACGGATATTTGTCCTCATCTTTTTGGTTGTTAACACAACGTTTCGGCTGATATACCCCACATGCCTTCTTGAAGTGTCTTGGGAAAAATTCGACCCTGGGTTCTCATTTCTAAGGTATTTTTCGATGTTACTATTACTATTATTGTTGTTGTTGTTGTTGTTGTTCAGTTTACTGCTTGGAATCGAACTCGGAATATTGAGGTTAGTAGCCCGCGCTCTAAAAAGGGAGACAATTTAGGAGAGAGAAAAACACGTCCGTTCGTTTAAATATCCGTGTAGGAAAAGAAAGATGGTCAGTTTAAGCAACGAGAGAGAGAAAGAGAAAGAGGGGAGAGAGAGAAAGATAGAAAACGGTGAAGGAGGGGGGAGAAAAGGGAGTTAGAGAAGGATGGACGAAGAAAACAGTATAAAGTAGAGAGTGACATCAAAGAGGTGAAGACAAATTTACTTGGAGATGGATGCGTCGAGTTCAGTTAAATGATAATTAATAATAGGCGCACTAGTAGCTGTGTGGTAAGCAGCTTGCTTACCAACCACATGGTCCCGGGCTCAGTCTCACTGCATGGTACCTTGGGCAAGTGTCTTCCACTATAGTCTCGAGTCGATCAAAGCCTTGTGAGTGGATTTAGTACACGGAGATTGAAAGAAGCCCGTCGTATATATATGTGGAGTGGTGTTTGTGTGTCTGTGTTTTACCCCCATCATCGCTTGACAACCGATGCTAGTGTATTCGTGTCTCTGTAACTTAGTGGTTCGCCAAAAGAAGCGATATAATAAGTACTAGGCTTACAAATTAATAAATCCTGGGGTTGATTTGCTCGACTAAAGGCGGTGCTCCACCATGGCCGCTGTGAAATGACTGAAGCAAATAAAAGAATAAAATAATAATATATATATAATTCCAAGAGAGATAGTGGTTGTGAATCCAACCAACTAAGGGATATCTATCCAATATACTGCTGGTAGAATACCCAATTATTAATACACAAGTGTTTTGTTTTTATTGCATGGCAACTACACTACTGAATGTAATAAACGGGTGAGGGTAAAAAGTTGTTTTACCCTTAATTTATATAGCAATAAGAAAATGGAGGGGATCAAAAGTTTGTATTCATCAACTTATAGACATTATATAATGTCTATTTATGTATTTTTATAAAATACAATTATAGCAATATACATATATGTATAAAAAATTATGCTTTACATATATAATATATTAAATATAAGATATAAAAATACCAGTAATTATTAAAATATATAACGTAGAACATAGAAAGTAGGATCAAATCTTACATCTGTTTCAGCCAAGAAGCCATAGTATCCCATTCTAATTTTATCCCTCCAGTGCACTGAAGTATTTGGTAGATAAGTTTAAGGTACCTAGGTGGGTCTCTAGGTTTCGTCAGAGAGTTTAGAAAGTTCATAAGACTGCAATTTAAAAATCAATGTATCTTAAGATTATGTATATACACATATACATACACACACACACACGCATATATATATATATATATATGTGTATATATATATATATATATATATATATATATATATATATATATATATATATATATATATATATATATATATATTAAATTAGAGATAAAACCACTATTAGGCAAATCATACAATGAAAAACTTAAGCTAATACATAAGATTATTTAATTTAAATTATTTAAATATATAACAATATATAAATATATAAATAATATAAATTAAATAATCTTATGTATTGGCTTACGTTTTTCATTGTATGATTTGCCTAATAGTGGTTTTATCTCTTATTTAATATAATATAATATTTTACTATAAAATTGGATTCAATCCTAAATCTGGTTTTTCCCTGTAAGTTTGGATTTATTTCCTAATATTATTATATATATATATATATATATATATATATATATATATATATAACAAAATTAGAAAATGGAGAAACATACTTAAATCAATAAAACATCAACTATCAGATGATACCCAATCAATACTTTATTACACCATTACATTCAGTAAAGGCATTATACAAAATATAAAGTAAATATAAATAGACAAGGAAATAGAAATATAAAAATATAAAAATATAATATATAATTATATCATATCTGACAGCTGTTTCGGCAGTAAGGGCAGTCATACCTCATTTAACCTATAAGCCATAAAGGCAGGTATAAATGAGGCATTAACAAGGATGCCCCACGGCCTCTTCAGAGAATTTAATTTGTTATAATTGTGAAAAAAATTATTTTTCCATATACATATAAATATAAAAATATAAAAATGTAAAATATAAAAATTTGTGCATAACTCCATAATGCTACACATATATATAATACTCATTGGTACAATAATGCAAGGTAAACAAAACAAAATAAAACAAAATATATATCAGTGTATATATTAATATTAATAAGCACAGTTATTTTACATATTTAGCTAATAGTTCTAAAAACTAACACATAGGGAGATGTATGCGCACTACTATTTAAATTAAAATCATCCCTATACCTGAAAATAATAATAAAAAAACCATAGTTCAGTTCATAAAATTATAAACCTATAAAAGTCAATATAAATTACTGTTAATATTAATAATAATAATAATAATAATAATAATAGATACAGTTAAGTTAGCACCAAGTACATCCATTCAAAATCGAAATAACTATGAGTTTAGTTATCCTGTCCGCTTGATATTGATTATTCTAGATTCATATATATTCATATATATTTTTACGTACAAACATACCCATAGGTATAATTATATAAAATGAATAATACGAACTGTTGCAATATACTCGTGTGTGTGTATATGTGTGTGCGAGCGTGTGTGTGTATATATATATATATATATATATATATATATATAATGAATTATATGGAAATATAATATTCCTTCACGTGCTCTCTCACTCATAAGAAAAATATATCACATGCTAATAAAAGAAACAAAAAATTAAACTCTGAGCGGTCCCCTCCCTTTAAGTGAACTTTCTCCTTCCTTTCTGTTTCTTAGCAAACTCTATTTTTCATCCGCCCCTTAGTCTGAAAGCAAACGTAGGTAGCATCACCAACAGTCGCCAGTCAAATTTCACAAGTACATGTTTAAATTTTCTAAGATGTTGAAAGTATATTGAAAAGGCATGGAAGAGAAACCTTGATGATTGCTTCATAATCCGGATAGAATCTCTAACTGCTCTGGAAGAGTTCAATACCCTCCTGAACAACCTACACACATCTCTCTAGTTTACAAAGGAGATGAATAGTACCAAATTACCATTCCTCGATACAATTGTAATTAAAAATGACACCACCATTACCACAGATATATACTATAAACACGGACACACATCAATACCTGGATATTAAGTCGTGCTGTCAACCACATACAAAACGCAACATCCCATACTGCGGAACCAAAAGAATCTTCGTCTTCCATCGCACGAATTTTGGTAAGAATTGTTCGGCCTGTACTGGCTGACACACCGCCAACATACGACTAGATACACCATTTTGTTAAATGCAGCACTGCCCACTGTATCAACTTTTCCCTGTTCTTCTTCTTCTTCTTCCTCCTCCTTTCCTTCTTCCGATTCTTCTTTTTCTTCCTCTTCCTGTCGTCCTACTTCCCTTTCGTCATCTTCTATTCGTTTCCCTCCCCTCCTTCCCTTTCCTTCTCTTACCATTATACGTATCCGCTCTCCTGATTCTCCTCCCCCACATATCATTTTCACGTATTGAAATCGCATACACGTTTTCAATTTTTTCTTTTTTATTTCCTTCCGATATTTTCCCAACAACAAGGTCTGAAAGACGCACAATATAATAGCACGCCTTTGATGCAAATCTGAAGAAGCGTCTCTCCAGTGCCTAAAACCGCAAATAGTATGTGACATTTCATTTAGCATGTTTGCGTAAACTGGCGTTGTAAATGGAGACGGTACGGAAACATTTGTAACTTATAATTAAAGATATGTTAAAGAATTTTCCTTGTCTTCTTTTAATTAGCATGTCAGTCATTAAGATAAGTGCTTCTCGTTGCTATGAGTTGCTTAACTCTTATTTCTAGCAATACTGATGCTGACAAGTGCTCTCAGTCACTTTAGTGACATACACACACGCACGCACTTATATATATATATATATATATAATAGGGAATATTATTCCAAACTTACAGGGAAAAATTCAATTTAGAAATATTAAATCAAATTTCACAAAATATTATATATATATATATTATATATATATATATATATATATATAATATATATATATATATATATATATATATATATATATATATATGTGTTTGTGTGTATGTGTTTGTGCGTGTGTGTGGAGGCACATGGCTTAGTGGTTAGAGCAGCGGACTCGCGGTCGACGGATTGCGGGTTCGAATCTCAGTCTAGGCGATGTGTGTGTTTATGAGCGAAATACCTAAGCCCCACGCGGCTCCGGCAGAAGGTAATGTCGAACTACTACTGACTCTTTCTCTCACTCTTTCCTCCTGCATCTCGTAGCTCACCTGCGACGGACCGACGTCCCGTCCAAGTGGGGAACCTATACGCCAAGGAAACCGAGAAACCTGCCCTTATGAGCCAGGTATGGCTCGAGAAGGAACAAACAAACATATATATATATTTTGTTCTATTAAGAGTTTTATTAGTCAGATGACTATTATTATAGTTATATAAGTATTTAAGCAACTTTGTATTATATATTCATATGTGTGCATCTCTTTCTATGTGTGTGTCTATGAGTATGTCTGTGTGTTTTTGTGTGTGCATACATGCAACCACGCGTAATATATATGTCTAAACAAAAGAATAAACCACTTAGTACCTTGAATAAACTTTGATTTTAAGTAAACAGTTGAATGATTCATTAATACATTACGTGTGGGGCAAAATTTGATGTGCTAGTAAATCAACTGTTTATTTATTTGTGTGAGTGTATAAATACATATTCACATATGTCCGCATATATCCGTATATATATACATATATATATATACAGTCACACACATATCTATCTATCTATCTATCTATCTATCTATCTATCTATCTATATATATATATATATCTATATATATATATATATATATATACACAGATATATATATATATATACACAGACATACATATATGTACATAGGTAGATATGTATACATACACGCGCATTTATAGACACACACGTAATGATTGTGATGATAGATACATACATACATACATACATACATACATACATACATACATACGTATGTAATATGTATATAACCTGTTAGTGAAATTTGGTAAATAGTGAGTCTACAGAAATCTGTCGTGTGTGAGTGGAGGAGAGTGTATGTGCGTCTGTGAATGTGTGCGCACGAGTATGTGTCCGAACCGGAGAATAGTAATGAAAAAGAGTTTTTTGGTAAATACAAACACTGTCAGAGTATATTATTTGATAGATACTTATACATAGATACGTAGATATACATACACATATACATAAATGTAGATGGTGAATGAACGAGAGTGAGAGATGTGTATAAGTCTTGAAATATAAATGATAGAATGGAGTGATGTTATTGATGATATTGGTAATTATATTACAGAAGGGAGGTGTATATCCATCTGGATATTTAGATAAGTAGAATACACGAAAGATGGGAACCTCTGTTCACTATAAATAATATGATAATAACGCTTAAAATGTCACAAAAATGCTTTGTTGAAAGAAATGTTATTGCATTTTCTTGTCTCATATAAAATGTTCTATTTTTGCAACTACAGTATCCTAATTAGGAATTATTAACAGCAAAATTGAGTTCAGACGTATTCAGAAGATAATCAGTATGTTTTCTGATAAAAGTGAAGTGTCAATTTTGTGAAATTTCTACCATTATCTCTCTAATGTCACTGTTATCGCATGATACTGCATTAAGTTGTTGATATAACATGAAGTGAACGCTGTTATTTTAGTGGTAAAGTTTGCAAACGTTACACAATAGTAATTTCTTATAGCGTAAACTTTTCTCATTCTCAATTACTCGCTGTTATGGAGGTAAAAATTTGAGAATGTGCTGAGGCCTAATCATTGTACTTAACAACAACACTGAAGCAATTCAGACAAGAATAGTGTTGATCGTTGTAAATTGTACATGGACATGTCTTCTGTCTCATTCTCTCTTTCTCTCTCTCTTTTTTGTTCTGACTTTATGAGAGAATTTTATGCTTTCATCTTAATCCCAAATATAGAAAGATATTCTTAAAGTGAACTTAAGAAATTTAGCTTTACTTAACTATATATAAACATAATTATTTATTACCTTTCTTGCCGACAACACAGCATAAAGCCAATTATCTTGGCTGAATGTATTTAATGGAAAGTCAAAGATTATGTGTATTTGTGATTATGTGTGTTTCAGTGTGGATTTGAGCTTAAGTCTTTATGAGCTTACATGTTTATGTGTAGGTGTGTTTGTGGCGGGTGGGGGAGTATGTGTGTACATTTGTAAGTAAACTAGTTTAAATACGAATGTATGCGTGTACATGTGTTTGAGTGTTTGAAGTCTGAATTCATATATAGACTCTTGTGCATATATGAGAATATGTTTGTGTGTAGGTCTAGGTATGTATAGATAGATATATATATATATATATACATATACATATATGTATATATGTATGTATATCCATTTATTATATATATATTATATATAGATATATATATATATATATACTATATATACATATATATATATATACATTTATATATGTGGAGGCGCAATGACCCAGTGGTTTGGGCAGCGGATTCGCGGTCGTAGGATCGCGGTTT